>NW_027627008.1:0-5577 GCF_034508935.2 Berghia stephanieae
ACCCCCTATTCAGGTTTTGAAGCATATTTAATACTGATAAAGTAAGAATTAATTTTAAAAAAAATTACTGATTTCTATTCTTCTCTCGAAAACACGATTTTTTTACTTTTCCAAGGGGATCTAATATCTAAAAAATGTCTTGATATTTAGGGATTACTAATTAATTTAATATTTTGATAATTTTGCCTTTGTTTAGCGCATACCTTCTTTCCTTCCCCTTCCTGTTTGCCATCATTTTTGGTGATGCGGTCAGGTTTGATCATTTCAGTTTGGGCCTGGATGTGTGTTAAAAAAGGGCCCCTGGGTGCAAAAAAAAGCCCCAACGGTGGAAAATTTGCCGTCAAAATTGCGTTCCTAACCTGACTGTGATTTTCTAGAATAACCACTCAACCCGACACCGATTTAAAAATAAAAAAAATAATAATAATAATAATAATAAAATAAAAAAAATAAAATGGATAGATTTTATGCGCCAAACATCCCTTCCAGAGGGCCTGACGCTAACAAGATTAACTTAATCATTAAGCCCTAACCAGTCACGAAAAACGCTATTAACACAAATCAAAAAAAAGCCTGTGGGAATAAAATGTCTTAAATCGACCTTGAATTCCGTATTACCCTTACTTTTCCCCTCCTGTATTACAGTTCGAGAAAAATTTAAAAAGCGTAGTATAAAAGCTAATTTTTTATATTTTTTCATGTTTAACGATGAGATAAAACTTCATGTCCGCAATTTTTTAATACATTTTTTTCCATTTTTAAAAAAATTTAAAAAAATCGTGGGATTGATGAGAAATGGACATGTCAGTTAATGCATTTTCTCTAGAATAATCCCTATATTGAGCTTTTAGATTTTTACCCCCCCACTGCACGCCTTATAAAAATTTTTCCTCTTTTTAAATTTTTTGTTTATTTTGGGTAATCCAATAAAAATTTGTAACAGCCGTCTTGCTTTAATAATTTTTTTTGGGTTTTTACTAAACCCAGTCCTTTTTTTTATGCCATTTTAACTCTTCCCCTTTACAGCCTTTCAAATTTCCCCAAAACTTCCACCCCCAACACAAAAATGATTTTCTTACTCAAACAAAATTAAAAATATATTTTATGCTTAAAAAATTAGCTCTACAATACGGGCAATTTTTTTATGGCTATAATACACAAATTTTGTTCATTTTATGAGAAACAAGAAAAATCAATAGAATTTTTGGTTGCTTTTAAAAGAATGCGCCCATTTCCTGAAGTTGGGGGGAAAGGAGAGGCTAAAAAAACACGTTTTTTAAATGACCATTTTTAATGTAGTTGCCACCACAGGGGTTTTTTTTTCCTTTGTTTTCCCCGGGCCTCCTGTATTGACAGCAGGCCTTGGCTTTATTTAAACCCAACAACACAAGCCCCAACCCTACTGCAAAACTGCGGAATTGTATCTTTTTCACGTTTGACCTTGTCGTTTCCCCCAAATTGTACCCATTTTCGTTTTCAGAGTCCTTCATTTTCTTTTTGTTGTTTTTCATATTTTTTCTCCATTGAAAAACCCTGTGACCAAGTGGAATTCATCATTTTTTTACCAATTATATTTCCTGGGAGTAAATTCTGAAAGGATTATAGTCATGGGAAAGTACTTGGCGGTGTGACTTTATGAAAGTTACCTCCCTTATTTTAACAATGGTTAGTTTCCTCGATTTCAGATTAAAACCCCATTTTATGAAACTCCCCCCTTTTGAGGGCCCTTTTACACATTCTCATCAATGGGGTTGGGAGTTCTGTAATCATTTCCTTTCCTGCATTTTCCCACTTTTTCCGGGGTTAGATTTGAACACTTTCTTTAGGGTCGTTCATTATCAGATGATGGGGTTTTTTTCCCATTACACTGACCCCCTCTATAACGACCTTTTGCCAGCCCTGAAAATCTTTGGTTTTCATGGACCTCAAGAATAATCCTCAGACCCAAGTTTTTTTACTCATATTTTTGAACTACACTTTTCCCCATTTGCATCATGGGACCCCCAAATAGATAATCCTCAACTGAAATTAATTTACTCCCATGTTTTTTAATCTACCTATTTTCCCCATTTGCATGGGGGAACCTCAAATAGATAAGTCCTCAGACCCAAAGTTAATTTACTCATATGTTTTGAATCACACTTATTCCCCATTGCATCATGGGAGCCCCCAAATAGAGTAAGTCCTCAGACCCAAAGTTAATTTTTCCATATTTTTGAATCTAAACTTTTTCCCTATTTGCATCATGGAACCTCAAGTTGAGTAAGTCCTCAGACGAAATTAAATTTTTACTCCTAGTTTTAAATCTACACTTTTTCCCTATTTGCATAGGGGCCCCCAAGTAAGAAGTCCTCAGACCCAAATTTAAATTTTACCCCTATGTTTTAAAATCTACCCTTTTCCCTATTTGCATCAGGGGGGAGCCCCAAGTAGAAAGTCCCTCAACCAAATTTTAAATTTCCCCTATTTTTTAAACACCTTTTTCCTATTTGCATCAGGGGGAGCCCCAATAGAAAAACCTCCCCCAAAGTTAATTTACTCATAGTTTTGAATCACACTTACCCTATTTGCATCAGGGGGCCCTCAAGAGAAAGCCTCAGACCCAAAATTAAATTTCCATATGTTTAAAAACTACACTTATTCCCTATTTCTCAGTGGGACCCCCAAGTAAAAATCCCAGACCCAAAAGTTAATTTACTCAATTTTTTTAATCACACTTTTCCCATTTGATCACCCCCATTTGTCTTACTTTTCTTAGGTGCTTTAAATTTTAAATTTCAAATTTTTTTTTTCTATCCCATTTTTTTCCCCTTTTTCTGGCGGATTACCAAATGTGAGAACGCTGAAAAAAAAAAAAGCAAAAAAAAACTTAGACATATTGAAAAACACAAATAAATTTTTTTTTGCCAAAAAGAAGAAGCAAAAACAGTGACATATTTTCTATAATTTTACATAAATTTTACTTGTGAGTAAAGTAAAAAGCGGGGATAAAAACATATTTATTAAAGGAAGAATTACCTTTAAATTTTTAATGAGCTTTAGTTTTTGAGAACCATGCATTATTTGTTTAGAAAGTTGCTTCTGTTAAATTTTCCCTATTTTCGCAGGGGTGACGGTGAGGTGAAATCGAACTGAACCCAAAACCTGCCCCATCAAGGGAAACAGTTTAAACCTTGGATCGACCCGGTACAGAAATCTTTGATAAGACAATGTGAAACCTATTTTTTGATTTAATTATTTTTTTGTGTTTTAATAGTTTGCATTCTCTCGATAAAAAATGCTTGTCTCTTTTTTAGTTTAACCCTCAAACCCCTCAGTATTTTTTTGATTTCTTGAAAGAAAGGGAATTGTCATTCTTTTTCTGTCGTCTATCGGGATTTAAAGTGATGTTTTATTTTTTTAATCGGTTTTTTGTTTTGGCTGAAAAAGGGTTTTGAGCCCAAAAATTCCTTTTTTTTGAAAATTTAAAAAAAAAATTTTGGAACTGTTTTATGCATTTATGTACATAAATTTAAAGAATTAATTGATCGATGCGGGGGGTTTGGATGGGAGCATCCCCCTTGAACATATCCCTAGATGTTCGCATGGGTGTACGACCGAAGTGATGTCTTTCTTTTTTCTCTTTATTACCTACCTCTTTTGGGGTTTGGGATGTTTTTTTTGACAGGGGGTATTTTTTTTCCTGTAAATCTTCTGCCTTTTGTTCTTGTTATTTTAATTTTTGCTTATGATATCTTAGGTTTGATTTTTTATTTACATTTGTACAAAATTTTTTGGGGTTGCTTTTTTTTTTTTTAGCGGCTCTCATATCCCCAAATTGGGGTTTTGGGAAAGACCAAAGCAACAACAAAAATTGACGAAAATTGGTGATTTGTCTGTTTTTTTTAAAAAATTTTTTTTGGGGTTTTATATTTCTGTTTAAAAGAATTTCAAATATGTTTTTGTTTTGAGAGCCGAATAGGGGAAAAGGAGTGGAAAAATCTTTAAAAAACATATTTGTTCTTTTTTCTAATATAGCAGGAATAATGGGGAAATTTCATTGGATTGACTTGTAGGCAAAAGTGAAAAAAAACAAATGAATAGAAACAATTTTATTTATCTCTTCATACTAAAATTTTGGTCCCTTTTTTTTTTTTTTTTTTTCTAGATCTGGCAACTGCAAAGAACAAGATCTCATCCTTTAACTCGTTAAAAAGAAACGGGCTGTGTTTATAGGAGTGCCCACATTTGTTTGGAATCTGTCTTAGTGTCTTTAATCATGGAAATTTTAAACCAAAGATATAAATTAATTTATTTAAAAAGATTTATTTTAAAAAGACCAACAAAGAAACCCCCTAAAAAATGTTTAGGGTCTCTCATCTCTTTCCTTTCATTTAATCGTTTTATGGATTTGGGATACATTTATGTATTAGAATTTAGACTCTTAATTCTCCTGTGTTTCAATTGATTGATAATTAAACAAATTTTTTTGTTTTCCATTTTTTATAAAAACCCAAAAGGTTGACATCATCTTTATCACCCTATTTTTAGTCAATTCATTTTTTATCTGTTACAAAAACATCTTTGACATCATTGCTTTGACTTTTTTAATTAAACATACTTCAAATTTTCATCATTTTTTTTTGTTTTTTGGGTTTTTAATTTTTTTAAATTTAAAAAAATTTTTTTTTTGCTTTTTTAAATTCCCAATATCATTTCAATCAATTTTTCAGACACTTTTAACAAAAAACGCTGTTCACCCAATTTCTTCCTGAATATTTTTTTGGGGTGTTTGTTTTGGTTACCTATGGCTATGGTCATTCAAATGGGTTTTATTTGACGGGGCCCCCTCAAAGGGTTTCTCCTCCTTTACTATCCGAAATAGGTTTTACATTTTTTTGGGGGCATTTTTTTTGTTTCCTCTTCGTGCTGGGCCCTTTTAATGAAATTGAAAAACACGGGGGAATCGTCTTATATATTTTCTTTTTTACAGGGACATTTAATTTTTGGAGGATAATAATTTTAAAAAATGTATGTTTTACACTCGACATTTATTAGTTTGCAGAGGGAAGGGCCCGTGAAAGCATTGTTTCAAAATGCCACCTTTTGAAAAAACTAAAAATGTTTTAAAGCATTTTTTTTTTTGGGATAAAATTAAGTGTTTTAAACTATTTTATTCAACATTTTCAGTTATATTTCCCCGTGTTTTTTTTTTTTTTCCCAAGATTTTTTCATTTCCCTTTTTTTTCAATTTCATCACATTTTATTTCAAGTACATAAAGGACGACAAAGACTGTCTTTACAAAGATCCACAATCAACTTTCATGAAGGCAGGGGACTTTTTGACAATTTGGAAGATTTCCCACTCCATCTCCTGCCAAATTTGATTTTAATACAAATTTTTACAGTGACAACTCCCAAAGCATATATTTTTCGGGATAGCTCCCAAATGTTTTGTAAAAAAGTTGTTCCAATTTTTGGTTCCCGAGTCCCTTGCCCATATTTCGTTTTTTCGGTGAATCGAATTATTTAATTTTTTTTTTTATCTCTAGGTGAAATGATACAAAAGATGCAATGAACACATACATATTTTATACA
>NW_027627009.1:0-2500 GCF_034508935.2 Berghia stephanieae
AAATTGGCCAGAAAACTCGTCCTTTAAATATCGACCGATTTAAATGACCGTCATCTTGACAAAAACTCTCAAACCTTGGATTTGAAGGAATACTTCGCGAAGTCCCAGGTTTGAGAGTTTTTGCCAAGATGTGGGTCATTTAAATCGATCGATATTTGAAGGACGAGTTTTCTGGCCAAATTTTTTAATATGGGTTTTTCCAGAGTACGTTAAACCTTCATGCAATTGTCTTCTAGGGAAAGAGAAAGGAAATTTGGACGAAATGGATTTAACCCGTTCACCACTCTGGAAAAACACCTATTTAAAAATTTGGCCAGAAAACTCGTCCTTTAATTTATGACCCCCATGACCCTCTATTGTCAAAAAACTCAACAAACCTTGGATTTCAAAGAAGACCTCGAGAGTTCCCAGGTTTGAGAGTTTTTGCCAAGATGTGGATATTTCGATATTTGAAGGACGAGTTTTCGGGCCAATTTTTCAAAAATTCATGTTTTTTCCAGATCGCGACAAATAATTAATTTGTTAAACGCTCGTTGAAGTCATTAAAAAGTACTATGTGAAATATATATACATGAATTTTTGAAAAATTGGCCAGAAAACTCGTCCTTCAAATATCGAAATATCCACATCTTGGCAAAAACTCTCAAACCTGGAATTCTCGAGGTCTTCTTTGAAATCCCAGGTTGTTGAGTTTTTTGTCAATAGAGGGTCATGGGGGTTATAAATAAAGGACGAGTTTTCTGGCCAAATTTTTCAAAAATTCATGTTTTTCCAGATCGCGACAAATAATTAATTTGTTAACGCTCGTTGAAATCGTTAAAAATACTATGTGAAATATTTGACTGATTACAAAACTTGGACACTCTCTATATTTCCTTTGCTTTCTCACATTGTCCAGCATGTGGGGGAGCGAGTCACAGCGGTGTGGCCTAAGCTTCGTAACCAGAAGGCACCGCGTTCGACTCTCCATCGCGCTGTGTGGCCGGCCTTGAGCAAGTCGCCTCGCCCCTAGCTAATTTGCGGGGGCTGCACTGCGACTGACGCCTAGGTTATTTTGGTCTCTCCTTAGATTTGACCTTAGACTCTTTTTTTTTTTTTACATAATTTTTAGAAAAGCAATAACTTCATTTAGCAAAAAACTTCTTAGTAAGTGAACTATGAGCTCATGCAACCTGTTGTGGACATGAGAAATAAGAGGTACTCTGGAAAAATCCATATTTTAGAATTTGGCCAGAAAACTCGTCCTTCAAATATCCATCGATTTAAATGACCCTCATCTTGGAAAAAAACTCTCAAACCTGGAACTTTATTAAAGATTTCATCCTTCTGATGGTACACGTCTGACTGGTAATCAGAAGGTCTGAGGTTCGATCCCCAGTCGAGGTAGACTGATGTTTTGGGATGGTTTTTTATTTCTTCTATTTTTCTTTCTTGCTTTGTCGGGCACCTTTCATCTACACTTGTTCAGATCTTTACTGATGAAAAACTTCGAGGCATTTGAAATGGCGTGTTTGGCGAAAAATAAAAATTTAAACAAAGAATTCAATACACCACGCATAAAGCAAACGAAGCCGTCCTGAAGTGAATGTGTGTAAGGAAACAAATGTTTCGACGGCTCATAATAAAGAGAGACAACTGAGTCTCTTTAGAAATGTTTGTTTGTGTGTAAGGGAAAGTACGAGTTTGTTGCGGGGGATCGGCAAAAATTCCAAGGTAAACAGTTAGGGAAAGTCAAGGAGGAACCTTGTTGGTCCTTGTTGACAGATCTGGTGACATGAATGAAGACTCTGCGACAGACACAGAGGTCTGTGAAATGAAATGATGTGAGCTTTTATATAGCGCAATATCCACTAAATGTGCTCAAAGCGCTTTACAAGGGTCCCTGACCAACAGCAACACGTAACATATAGAGCGAGACATCACGCCTGTTAAGCGATATTGAATTTTTTTTTTCGGACAGAGACAACGGTGTAAACGCCAGGTACTCATTTTACACCCGAGTACGGTGAGAGAATGTGAGTAAAGAGTCTTTTCCAAGGACTGAACTATGCGCTTAGCAAGCTCGATTATTATTATTATTATTATTATTATTATTATTATTATTATTATTATTATTATTATTATTATTATTATTATTATTATTATCATTATTATTATTATTATTTCCGATTTTTTTTTCCGACTGGCAAAAACAACACTATAGTCTTGTGAGCACGACGGTATTCTATAATTGGTAGATAAGGACAACAGATAAATAATTGACTATAGAATACCAGTGTGTGTATGCGTGTGTGTATGTATGTGTTTGTATGTATGTGAGTGTGTGTTATTCTTATCTAAAATCAGGTGTCGTTATCTTGTCATCGTCATTATTATCTTCGCCAATCATTAAAATTTACTGCTTTAATCATTACTATTTAGGACAGTAAATTATGACTTTTAAAATAGACTTGAGCATTTACATATATAGTATGCGCTTGGCTAAGAAGCTCACAACATT
>NW_027627010.1:0-5574 GCF_034508935.2 Berghia stephanieae
TGCTTAATCGACTGCTCTTTCTTTATTAACATATTTGCAGACTTTCATTCCTTATCACATTACCTGGGAAAGACAAAAGGTCAGATAAAAAATAATATTATTAATCTACATACCGATTTCTGGGAAATAAGATTTGTAGTAACACATCTCTTGAACTTGTACAAGAAACTGTTTTTGTCCACTGTTGAAAAAAAAAAAAAATCATATCAGGTAATACTTTGACAAATAGAAGAAAGACCTCAGAAATAATACCAATAACAGCAATAAAAAACAACAAAAGAAAACAGTATTATGAAAGGATTTTCAGTGAGGATGAATATAACAATTTGCAATTTTAGATAAAAAGCAAATATAAGAGAGAAAAAAGATGTAAAAGAAAGAAAAAAGGAGGAGGGATGTTATCACTTGCAACATTCTGTAACAAAGAAGATAAAAAAAAAACCAAAAAAAAAACCAAGAATATATATGTATATATATATTTTTTTTTTTTAAGCGACGCAGACGACAATCGATTTCGACAACCTTCAGAGACCTACGTCTTACCCATTTGGCCACACAATCCACATGAATGACGACTTCAATTATGAATACCATAGTAAGCTACTATCCATTTACTGATTTGTTTGAGAAATGTTACTATTGGTTGACATTTGATTAAGTTTACATCTTTCTTATCATATTTCCATGTGTATGCCAAAGTATTCTCGAAAGAAAATGAGTTTTAAAAATTTGAGCAGTTTAACGTCTGTAATAATCACAGAGTATTTCAAATGTAAATTGCACATTAGAATAAAAACAAGGTACACACGTTTTCCATTTTATAGCTTTAGTGACACTATTTTAGCGATTACCAAAATACTGTAGTGATATATCATAGTTTACGTTAGGTCGTATATTAGAGCAATATTAGGGCACTTAAATAAAAATTTTGTTTTCAAACGACAGTATAAAATCTGTTTAGTATTCCGCAGTATATCATCCCATTGGTAAAACCGTTTGAATTTTGTCTCTAGGTTATACAGAAGCGCAGTTATTCAATTTTTTTTCCACCAAAAAAAAAAACAAAAAAAAAACTATATAATATAGGAGTCAGCCTAAAACTTGGCTCCCAAATGACGAAATAAACGAAAGGGGATTCCTCAGAAACACGGGTCGTAGATTTTGAGAAAAGGCCAGGCTTTGTATGATACACAGACATTAATCTGGCAATAAGAAAAGGCCAGGCTTTTTAAAAAATTATACACAGACATTTTAGAGAAAAATTTTATGCAAAATGCCAAACTAGGAAATGCCAGTGAGTTGTAATTTGTACCCAAATCAGTTAATATCAAGTGATATTTAACTCTTTAAGATTCAACCCGACAAAAACCGACAACGGCCCTAATATTCATGGGCGGGGTAGCCAAAACTGGCCTCAGTAAGTAAAATCCAATCGTTGTGAAGGAAATGACAGGCCTGTCACTGTCGCATGATGTTTTTCAGCTTTGTTTTTTTATAGATTTGCTGACAGAAAATAAAATATGTTGTAGAAATTGCGATTTGAATCCTATTTTATTTACGGGCGAAATGTGTCCAATTGGTTTGTGAACGGCCTCTTTTCTGAAAGGGGATTCAGGTCCATTCTCACATGAGGAGACTGCACCCTGAATGTTACGTCTTTTAAAATTGTATAAACCGTTAGTCCTTCCTGACTGGTTAATATTGGTAAAGTATAAACAAAAGCCAAACCTGTAAAGTTTTATATCTTGAGGGTGTCGACTTCAAGCAGGAACTAAATATACTTTCAGTGTTTGATATAAACTACAAGATTTATTTTATGTCTGTTTGACAGAAATAAATTCAAGACATACAACCTAACCTCCCCACTGATGATAGAAAACGGACTGTTCTGTACTGTAAACATAACTTTTGCAAAACACAAATTATATGTAATAAAAATGACAGTACCGTAAAATCGCTAAGAGAATTGACTTTACATTAATTGTTTGTTAACTTTATTTTTTGCTTTAGATCTAAATATGTTAAATGAAATTAATTTTGCTTTCATTCACTGCCTCTAGAATGTACATCTAATATCGGGAGAAATAATATTGAAGTTTGTGAATACTGCAAAAAGACAAGTTTACATACATCTATAAAATGCTGATAACTGTGAACAGAATTGCATCAACGCCGTAAAAATAAACCATGAGAACCGCCTTTACGGGACTGTAAAAATAGCCACGAGAACCATCTTTACGGGACTGTAAAAATAGCCCCGAGAACCATCTTTACGGGACTGTAAAAATAGCCAATGGGTCTCAGAAAAAGTTGTTCCATAGATTTTTTGTTTACGGATGGATTTTATGATTTATGTCTTCAGGAGGGAAATTACCCTGTCGTTTGGTGTTGTTTATGCCTTAACCCTCTCCTTACCACCTACACAAATTGTCACATTATCTACTCATCATGGCTGCCGGGCGATATCGATATTTTAAATTTAGTTATGTATTATGTTAAATTTAGTCCATAATATTTTCAGTACTATTATTTACTATGTTTTTAAATTGAATAATACTTTCCAACTTTATTTATAGGCATTTTATAGTTTTTGTTTTAAAAGTTTGTATATTTCTTCTCTTTGTGAAATCCGATATTAATAATATCGATATTTTAAAAATACCAATTGCTTTAATTTTATTTCATTTTACTTTGCCATCAATCATCAAGTTTCTTTCCATATGTTTAGAATGTTTATCATTTGTATCCATATTCTAAAGGCCTTAGCCTTAATAATTATTATGGGAAGAAGTTCTATTAGTTTTGACGTTTTGACACCCCCATACATTGAGAGAGAAGGGGGGGGGGGGGGAATAAAATTATATTAATTGTCAGTTCAAATCATGTAATAGCAATAAACCCAAAGTGTTTAGCAGAATTTTTTAAAGAATTAAAAGCCAGAACTTTCCTTCTAATTATAATAGGGAATCTGTTTCAATTTATTTGAACCTTTTCAATCTACCATTTTATTTATATGCAATTAAATTGCCATAGGTAAAAATAAACTCATTATGTCATTACACAAAATGTTTATATCTTTTCATTTAAATAGTCTCAAACCCTTTTTTATTCTCTCTATGTATTAATTAAAAGAGGATAATTATTTGCAATTGTTCAGTGAGATATTGGGGATAAATCCAAAAGTGATAGAGCAAATTGTTTCTTACGTCTAGCCGAGTTTTTGATTATGTAACATTTGCGACATATTATGTAATAATGTGTTAATTTGAAATGTTTTCTTCCTCTATATTTAATGTAAATGCATTGTCCTCGATAAGACAAACATTTTGGTATACAATATATGATAAAACTCCATATTGACTGTTTTAATTTTGGTAGCGTCATTGCCAAGGACCTTGACAATTGTCAAATCGTCAATTGCCAAGGACCGTGTCAGTTCATAAACTACGCATGTGTACTTTTAACTGCCACGGAGTACCTTTAGTGTCACGAAGTGATGCATTGCCACAGAGTGATGTATGTATTAAATATAATATATTCATTAATACTCCTTTTACTCTTCTTTCTCTCTCTGTGTCATTTTCTCTTTTTTTTTTCCTCTCCTCACACCTTCCCCTGTGATTTTCTCTTTTCCCTCTCTGCCATTTTTTTCCTCTGTGCATGTATTTCTCTCTCTCTCTCTCTCTCTCTCTCTCTCTTCTCTCCTCTCTCTCTCTCTCTCTTCATATTTCCTCTTTTTGTTAGGGACCTTGCCAGTTGGTTGATCATCAACTATTTACTATTAATGCCACGGATTGATCTTGTTGCACAAATGTTTTACGTTAATTATTCCGTATTAAGACGATGTGAGTATATTTCCTTTAAAATAAAGGAAATCTTACTTTTCTTTTTAATCTAGGACATGTTGGCAGGGATTTGCCACTTCGTCCTTCTGTTTTTTTTCCCCCCGCTGAATCCAAAATCAACAGTAATTTTTGTTTGATATTATTTTAACTCATCTTGGAATTCGTGAAAAGACATAAAAATTAAAACACAAATGCCAACAATGTTGACTTGATCCTTTCCACAAACGATTGACAAGGAATGATGAATGGCGAATGGAAGAAAAGAAAGTGACGGGGTTCGAGATACGTATGCGCGCAAATCGAGGCTCGACTGAAATCACCACATGTGGCTGAAGAGTTCCAATTTGACTCCTTGGCAATTGATGAACCGTCAACTACTAAGGATCACATCCTTGGCAATTGACACTTCCTTTAATTTTAACCATTTTTTATTAACATCACGCGATTTTCGGTCACAACTTTGCATTGGTAATTTTGGGTGTAAAAATCGGTCTGAAATTTCAGACTTTGAACTGCCGTAACTACATTTCTAATCAAGATAGAAACAAAATTCAAACTGTTTTGTAATCTGTGTTGCCAGCTCTTTCATATGACATTGGTTTCAGTTCAAGTGTCCTAGTGAGGTACATTATTAGTACATTCATTTAGAAATTCTATTAAACTCCCTACTTACTCAAACTCAAATCTTAGCGGCCATTTTAGGCCATTTTCAAAATCCAAATTCAGGTTACTACAGGAAATGCAGCATTTTCAGGTCAATAAGTCCGTCAGTAAATAACAATAACAAAGGCAAACAGAAGACTGAAAACTGACTCTGACTTTTTTTTGACCAGCCAGCAGCAGTAGCAGGAAATGGATTCGGCCAAGGATTTCTTCGCAGTGGCTATCTAAAATGATGACAGTTAGCTGAATAACACAATTTAATTGTTATTAGGCGAAATTAACACACAGGCCCTATAAATATTATAGTTTATAGCGCTATAAATTTAAGAAATAACTTACATGCAGCTTTGGCTACTCTTTTCGCTGGATGTTGCCATCTTGACCTTGTTGAATAACGAAAGAAAAGTCAAGGCCGGAATAGAACTCTTCTTGAAATCGGAAAAAGAAAAGAGTTCGAGAACATGTCGTTTAGTCGTACGTGTTTGAGATGAATATAATCTGGATCTAAAATAATATAATACAGTAAAAGCCTGAGTTTTGATCGCCACCAAATCGGACCAGCCGCTTAATTGGATCGATCTGCCAGTGACATATTTTTTACATATAATTAGAAATGGTTAATCAGGAAAGCTCGCCGGTTTTAAAGGAAAGATTTCAGAGCTTCAGCAAATGCAAGAAAAGAGTTGTTTGGGTTTTTTTTTTCATTCAAGTAATCAACAGCATGAATATTTCAATTGAAAGGTACAACCCCCCCCCCCCCCCCCAAAAAAAAAAAAAACAAAAACAAAAAAAAAAAAAACAAAAAAAAAAAAAAACAAAACAAAAAAAAACAAAACAAAAAAAAAAACGAGTCATTTATTTATCTTAATCAGAATAGAATCTAAATATTATTTCGAAGTCGACTCATTCTGAGTATTTGTATTCGAGGGCGGAGAACAAAAAAATTGTTAATAATAATAATCGGTTTATTAACAACGGCAGTGTCTATCACCACCCATTCCCTTTAATAAAATATTTTCGTTACATTTTAAAAAATCAGTCCGGGGGCCCCCACTACATATAAGTT
>NW_027627011.1:5000-19953 GCF_034508935.2 Berghia stephanieae
ATTACATCAAAAATATGAAATTTTATTTTTTAGCGCACTAAAGTATTATATATTCATTTTCTCCAATAAAACATGTAAACACACCCCAAGTCTTACATTTTGGATATAAATTCAATTTTCAGCATCTTCTTAGTTATACCGATATAATACTGTTTTGACGCGAAGGGTCACATTATTTGTATTATTTTCTTGTCGTTTGCTATCTCATCCAATACACAGGCACAGGTGACCAAAATATTGTGATAAATACTCACAAATTGTGCGTGGGGCTTACATACTGATTTGGTTGCTTGGCTTGTTCCAAAGTTGGCTATGGTGTCAACACTGTTGTATTGGATGATGGTCAAACTTTAAACTATCACATTGTTTACCAATAGTTTATGTGCGAATAAAAATAATAATAATAATAATAATAATAATGATAAATAATAATAATAATAATAATAATAATAATAATAATAATAATAATAATAATAATAATAATAATAATAATAATAATAACAATAACAATAACAATAATAATAATAATAATAATAATAATAATAATAATAATAATAATAATAATAATAATAATAAATGGCATTTATAAAGCGCTTTACCCCGTTGTCACGTTGTCAGCAAGATTATTAACACCCAATTTTCTCGCTTGGGCAACATGGGCGATTCTTGTTTACATACATAATCTTGTTTGATGGATTATTAATAATCCTTCATGAAATAATTGCCTAGGTGATGGTACCTAATTTTAATGATGCCATGGCGGAAGAGCGTAATTAATTTTTATTTGTTATCTGCTCGTTATGTATGACCTTATACATTTTTCAAGAGTTAAACATATGTTTTAAAAAGATGGATTAATGGATTGGTTGATTGTAATATATTGAATGCAAGGACATACGGAAAAGAAGTCAATGTTTGTAAGTATGGTTGAAAGAAAAAATGTGAGCTAATGATAATATATAAATGGATAGCAAGTTGTTAAATGGACAGGGGGTGGATATGGATATGGATGAATAAATAGATGAATAGATAATGTTGGGTTGATGGATTGATTGGTGGATGGATGGATTGATGGATGAAAATGGTTGGAAATAGATGGATAGATGGATGGATGAAAAGTATTGAGGGCAGAAAGATGGCTGGATGAATGGATATATTGATGGATGGATAACTTGAGTAGTGGAGAGGTAGGTGGAAGGATGGATATATGGATGGATGAATGGGGTTGATGGTAGATGGATGGATGAATTAGTAGTGGAAAGATAGGTGGAAGGATGGATGAATGAGGTTGAGGATATATGGACTGATTAATGGGTGGAAAGACGAATGGGTTGACTGATGGATAGATGGAATGACGAATGAATGGATGGATGAATGGGTTCATGGATTGATGAATGGATGAAAAGAGTTAAGGATAAATGAATGTGTGCATGCATTGGCAGTTGGGTGAATGGATTGATGAATAGGGTTGTGGAAGTATAGATGATTAAATGGATGACTAGATAGAAGATTGGAATGGTGAATGGTAAGACGGATAGTGGATAGGTGAATAGATGAATTGATGAACTGAAAGATGATAAAGTTAATGTGTATGAGTTAGATCGATATACATATAAAGTTAGTGACCCATCTCCTCAAAACGGTCCGATGGCAATGCGAACAAGATGCAGAAATAGCGATTTTAAAGTTTCTCTGGGTAAATAATAGATCTCAAACTTTAAAGGGTGAATGAATGAATGAATGAATGAATGCACGAATGAGTGAATGGGTAAATGAATGTGTGATTGAATGAATTAAAGTATGGATGTAATGATGTTTGATTGAATGAATGGATGAATAAATAAATAAGTAAATAAATAAATAAATAAATAAATAAATAAATAAATAAATAAATACATGTGTGAATTAAGGAAGGAATGAGCACATGATTGAATGAATGAATGAATGAATGAATGAATGAATGAATGAATGAATGCGCAATTAAAATCATCCGTTATATTATTAAGACAATAATTTATTTATGAGAAATGTCATTAAACTTTTCTTTTTCCAAAATTTAATTCAAGTTTATTTTTTGTTATGTCTTCATTTTTATGTCTATGGAAAGCCAGTTGGTTCATGGTCAAGCCACTCATCCTTGAGTCAGTAAGGACTGGTTTCAAATCCTCTTGGGACGAGATCATTCTGCCAAAGATCAGCAATATGTGACTCGTCACTTTGTAAAGCTATTATGTTTGTGTGGTCCGTGAAGGGGGTCCCGATGGCTCAGTTGATAGAGCACTCGCTAAAGGGTCCAAGATCGATCCCGGGTGCAGTCGAGATTTTTTTCTGACAACCCTGTCCACTCAGCAGTGAATGGGTAGCTGAGTCTGTTGGATTTAGCGGAAAGTACTCTGCGATAGACTTGCGTCCTATCCTAAGGATAGCATGCAATTGCTATTGCTCGTTTCACGCTATAGAAGCCGGAATAAACTCCGGCTCCATGGGCCCAATGGCTCTGAAGGACTACTCCGCAACTGCCAACCAAAACAAGCTTCTGTCCTGCGTCATCCTTCCACATTCAGTCACTGGCTTATTCATCCATCCGCTGATGTCTTGTGACCATCTCCTTCTTGGTCTCCCTCTCCTGTGGTGTTCGGGGAATGCGGAGAATTTTCCGGTAGCATTTCATTGCAAATGCATTGATTGTTTAAAATGCAACTAATATGGCTGAGTTAAATCATGCGATTGTTGCCACACATTCGGATTGTACAATGATAAGCATCGCCTTTACTGTGTCGCAAAACGAGACAGCGTACGGCTGTACCCCCGACACCACAGCAATGTGTATCTAAGTGTTACAAAAGCTGAAGTGTAATCAATATCAAATTTTAGGGTCAAGTGTAACTTTTATCGTTAATAATGAATTGCCTGGCGTTCATGAACATCGTGTTGTAAGGCTAGTATGCGGTACACTGACAAAACGGATTTTGTTGTTTGTTTTGTTTTGTTTTGTTTTTTCTTCGTTTTTAAAAAAAAATTATTGTTTTGTTTTTATTTTATCTTTTATTTTGACAAAAACTTTTACTTCACATATTGATCAATAAAGGAATGGCCATACTGGTAAAACACAATAACTCTAAACTATAACTGGCACGCATTGCACCGGTTATAGATAGTATGCGCTTGGCTAAGAAGCTCATAGCATTGCGATCCGGAAGTAAAACGGACCAACACACAAAACTGTGTGTATCCATGAACGGTTAATACAGGTTAATACAGTTCAGTGAGCATTACTCATAAACGCGGATGGCAAAAAAACAATAACAAAGACCTGAGTGACGTCATCTCCGAACTATCTATAAAGTAGATGAAATTGCAGTCAGCGAAGGGGCAAACTTTTTGAGGAATTCAAGCAGCGCAATCGATGCCAAGGTGGTCTTCCTGGCTGATGCGAAGCAAGTCCTGGAATCGTTGAAGAATCCAAACAACGACAGAGTTGAATCATTTTGAGATTGAACTGATCGACCTGACCCAAAAAGCAAGGGAATTACACTTCAGTGGATCCCTAGTCATTGTGGCAAAAAAAGGAAATGAATTTTCTGACACTCTGTTCAAACTGAGAGCAAACCAGCCTCAAGAAAAATACAAGTATAGAGTTGATGAGATCAAATCCCCTATTCAGGCCAAAGCCAAAACTTCATGGACCTAGAAGCACCCATGATATATGGAAATTGACCCCATAAAACATCTCAAAAGACAAGATCAGTTCCCATTTTTAGATTTCGGTGCGGACAAGGCCGTCTCCGACACCAGATGTTCAGAATATTTAAGATTGGAGAGGCTGACATTTGTGATGTGAATGTAGAGAGGGGAAGCAGGATGCCACACATGTTTTGCAGGACTGTGCGAAGTACGTACAACGAACAATGAGCGGCCATTTGGTCCGAGAGGACTGCACTGAAGTCGAAGCTCTATGGATCTCAGCACGAGTTTCGGATGACCACGGAATTCCTGCATCTTGTTGACCTTCAGCCATAAAGACAGCACGACGGGGAAAGAAGAAGATGATCAAAAACTAAATGTGTCCTATCGACTCAAAACAGTATCATGTGGAAGTGAACCATATTCCAAAATCTTTTTTATGAGTTACAATTACAAGAAGTTACAAATTTTAGTTTTAAACAAATTCTATACTTTTTACCAAACCACAACGTTATACAGTTTCAAGGCCGGACCTCACCTTTCAAATGAACATCCCAACACTTTGTCGAAAATACGGAAGTCTTCGGATTGAAAATTTTGACAAATTAGAAAGTATCGTCATCCTTGCTTTTTAATTTGAAGTAATCGTATTCTCGTCAAAATGAAAATACAGTGGAGTTCGCTCAAATTAAACTCCTTCTGGCCAGAAACAAAAGTTTATCGTAGCCATTTTTGTCAAGGGAAACAACTTTTCAATTCAAAATGAACGATGGATAAAAGTCCAGTAGCCTCCCCTGTTCATGAAAATGGAGTGCGTGACTTTACCAATGATGCACAATCATTGACTTACTAATAATAGACCGGAAATCTCCACTGCGCGGCGGGGCAAAATGCGATGCTTTTTGAGTGCGCAGCCATTATCGCCTATATGACTCCACCCTCGGGTCTGCGTGTAGTACTCCCGCGCATTGTTCGAATGGCATGTATGGTTTACAACCGTATCGCCTCGTCGGTTATGAATGTTTCAACTTAGTTTGACTTATAACATCGACAGCAATACTCAGTCTAATTGAGTCAATCTATATACTGAAAGTAGAAAATCACGAAAATACACTATGGAGGTATGCATGCAACCAACATAATTGATAAACCCAATCATATTTCATCGATCTTGTTGTAGCAATACATCCCGATGGGCAGTGCACCTCCTACCCATTGAGTAAGTGTATGCAAATGATGGTGCAGAACTGCGTTTCTGTCTTAGCATCAACAACAGTCAGTGTGCAATGCAAGTGGGATTATAGGTATCGTAGACATGTCGGCATTTTCGTGTCTGATTCATGCTGCGTGCCACACAATAGCAATAGTGGTAAGCTAGGTCTTAGATAACCTATGTAATTTAACTTTTGTTGTTGTTGTTTCTTTATTTGTGTATGATATTTTATATTTTTATCTATAAATCCCGCCTAAGCGAAAGCCCCTTACTGTGCTGATGCGAAAAGGCCCCGATTTTAAATATATTCCGCAACAAGCATTGATAATTGCTAATTGTTTTCTGGGTTTTTCTGTTTTGTTTTGTCAGTGCCTGAAGAAAAAGAAATGGAAAGGCTCATGTTGTGTTGCCTGGAATTGTTCTAATAGACAGACCAAGAGGTCCGAACTTCATTCTAATGACAGAGAAGAAGATCTTACCTTCCACCGTTTTCCTTCAAATCCTCCAATGAGAAAACAATGGATTGTCGCGATTAAACGACAGAAATTCACACCATCTCGGTTCACTAGAATCTGCAGCAAACACTTTACAGCCACAGACTTTACAGCGAGCAAAACAAGGCGGCGATTGAAAAAGACTGCAATTCCTTCCGTTTTTACATATCCACAACATTTGCAGCCGAAAACGGCCATCCAGAGGAGAAAATTAATAAGAAACCCAACTATGACC
This sequence comes from Berghia stephanieae, assembly GCF_034508935.2. Lineage (NCBI taxonomy): Eukaryota > Metazoa > Mollusca > Gastropoda > Nudibranchia > Aeolidiidae > Berghia > Berghia stephanieae. The sequence continues at coordinate 10,627 of NW_027627011.1, forward strand.
AGCAATCGACCATTTCGAACCAGTGAAAATCTAAATTCCGCTCTTCAAGACCACACGTACTTTTGTTCAAATGCAAATAAACAAACTAAACTAGAAAACCAACTGGCAAGGCTAAGGAAAAAACTCAAAAACAATCGCACAAAAATTATGCGATCAAAATCCCGTAACAAAAAATTGACAGAGATCATAAGCGGTCTTAAAAATCAACGGTTAATAAAGGCCAAAGCTGAAGCGATTCTACAAAAAACTTTTAGTGGAATGTCTCTGGACCTTTTTCGTCATATTCAAAGATGTGGTAACGCAAAGAAAAGGATTTACCTTCCTAAGGTGAAGAAGTTTGCCCTTGCTCTTCACTTCTTGTCTCCGAAGGCATACGAGTTTGTGAGGCCCATTTTGCGTCTACCTCACCAACGGACTCTTCGTCACTGGAAAGCGTCAATTAGTTGCTCGCCTGGATACCTGGACAATATGCTACAAGTTGCGTCGAAAAAAGCTGAGGAGACCAATAGTAAATACTGCTCGTTGATATTAGACGAAATGAGTATAAGGCAGGACGTGTCATGGGTACCCAGTGAGCACAGATTCTGCGGATTCAGAGACTTCGGACAAGGACCCGTCGACAGTCGGGAGGCTACGAATGCACTGGTATTCATGCTGGTCAGTTTGAAAGGGAGATGGAAAGTGCCAATGGCCTATTTTTTGACGGACCATATTAACTCCTCTCAGCTGGCATTTTGTATCAAAGAAGCCATGGAAAAAGCAGCAGACTACAATCTCATAGTAAAAGCTGTTGTCGCCGACGGTCTGAAGGCCAACATGAAAGCCGCAACAGAGCTGGGCTGCGACATAAATCTGGAGACTTTGAAGACCAACTTCAAACATCCCCACCCTCAGTTTAAGGATGAAAATGTCTACATGATATGTGACCCTCCCCATATGCTGAAGCTATTCAGAAACTTACTGGCGGACACAGGAAGCTTGACGAGAACCACGAACAGCGGAGTGAAAGCAATTTCTTGGCAATACATTGTCCAACTTCACCTGCTACAGAAAAAAGACAGTCTGTACCTTGCAAACAAGATCACGGAAAAACACATCAAGTTTCAAAATGTGAAAATGAAAGTCAAAATAGCCGCGCAAACACTGTCCAATAGTGTGGCCACAGCTATTGACCATCTGAGGGACGACCTAAAGCTGGAGCAATTCAAGGACTCTGAGGAAACGTGCCTTTTTCTACGGACAATCGACCGGCTGTTTGATATACTCAACACAAAAAATCCGTTTGCAAGAGGTTCGAAAGCTGCCTTGAGTCCCCAGAATGTAGAGTCATGGCAACCATTTTTGGAGGATGTCCAGAAATACCTCGTGTCTCTCCAAGAGCCATCGGGATTGCCAATACACAGAACCCTGAAGAATCAATGTGTCCTGGGCTTCATCATAACGGCCCAATCAACCCTGGATCTTGCAAGAGAACTTTTTGCCCGTGGCAACCAGTATTTCCTCACTTACAAGTTCTCACAGGATCACGTCGAAATGTTTTTCAGTAAAATTCGGCAGAGAAATGGTGGAACAACAACCCTAACGCCCAACAGTTCCGCAGTGCCCTCAAAAGTCTGATGATAACCAACTTGATCAAGGCGTCGGACAATGGAAATTCTACCCCACAGGACGACACAGTTGAGTTGCAACTGGACTTCCCACTGGACACAAGAAAGCCAGTTCCTCTAACGAAGATGGATTGTGAAAAGTCAAGAGTGGAAGAGGAAGAGGACCAAGAAATGATGGTGGCAATAAACGACTTACTGGACACGCCTCTCGTCAGCGACTCAGATTGGCGACAGTCCTGTTTATTTTACACGGCCGGATTTGTTGCAAAAAAAGCCCAAAAATCCATCAAATGCAACACCTGTAAGGACGCGCTGTATGATGCACAAAACACATCTTCTACGCAATCTCAATTCCTCAAGCGCAAGAACACTGGCGGTCTAACCATCCCATCAAATGGTGTTGTGACAGTTGTGGAAACGTGTGAAAAGGTGTTTCGCTGCACTATGCCTAGTCCAGCATTGATGGACAGACTTCCGTCCCAGAGTCACATTGACCTTCACATGCAGACCGTCGTCTTGTCCCATCTCCGCTCCAAACACCTTAGCCTTTTCCCTTCTTTAAGGGACCATTTTTTTTACCACGAGATAGCCATAGAAACCAATCACATCACACAGCTAGTCAAATCCATCTCCAGCGTTTACTTTAGGATGAGACTTTTCAAAGCGGGGCAAATGTACCAGAGACGGAAAATAATGATGGGGAAAACATCAAAAAGGATGAAGTTCAACAAGATCATCCTTTTCAGTGGACTATAAGTACAAAAGGGGGAAAGGGGGGGGGGGGGGGAGGGTGTTACACATTGTTAGTTTTAATGAATCAGTGAATGGTGTTTTCTTTCGACTTAACTGATCGTGCTGTAGGTAATTATAATAATAATAATAATAATAATAATAATAATAATAATAATAATAATAATAATAATAATAATAATAATAATAATGAAGAAGAAGAAGAAGAAGAAGAAGAAGAAGAAGAAGAAGAAGAAGAAGAAGAAGAAGAAGAAGAAGAAGAAGAATTATTTTTTTGTTTTTTTTTTTTGTTGTTTTTGTTTGTTTTATTTTGTTTGTTTTTTGTTTTTGTTTTTTTTTTTTTGGGGGGGGGGGGTCTTGTTTTGGAAAGGGGGCGGGGGCATGAAGGTGCGGAAAGAAGGTCATTATGGCAGTTTAACGAACTGAGATTGATTCCTGTTTATTTAAGCCCGACTTTGGTTCCTTGGCTTATAATATAGGGAAATATAAATGGGACAGGAGGGAAGTTTAGTTTAAACGAAATTTTATGTAAAGCGAGTTTATCTTCTCTCGACTCCATTATATTGAGTCTTGTCAATGTAGTTCATTCAGTAGTGTAGCCTTGATAACAATGAAAGTTATGGTAAGGGACAATACTTAAACATGGCATTGTTGGTGATATAATTTAGTGATAACAATAATATGATGACAGTGACCGATTTTTACATAACACTGGTACACTCGTAATCTGAAAAAAAAAACCAACAGATTTTATAGTTTTGGCAAGTAAATTCGTCCTTCAAATATCGATAGATTAAAATGACCCGTACCTATTTTTTTTTAAAGTCCAAAGAAAAACAAAACAAAACAAAAATGCGTTGAACAAAAAGAAGAAAAGAAAAAAAAAACAGAAATTAAACAAACAAAACGCTCAAACCCAGGTGGTCCCACTTTTGAAGTTAATTTGGTGGGGGTTTTTTTGGGTCTTTTTTTTTTGGGGGGGGGGGGGGGGGGGGGGAGGGGGGTTTCTAGTTTTGTATGTTTAGGTTTGCTTGTTTGTTTGTTTGATTGATTTTTTGTTTCTTTTGTTTTCCTTAAAAGATGATGAGGGCTATTTTAATCGATCGATATCTGAAGCACGAGTTATCTAGCCATTTTTAAAAATGTGTTTTTTCATAGTACAGTAGCATAGCGTAAGTTACACTAGAGTTAAAGTCGAGTGTCTGATTGGCTGATTGATTGCGTTGTGGATTGATTGTTATTATCACTTTTAACTATCATTACATTATATCAAAGGTCTATAAATAGGTCACTCAGTTCGGCAGTTGTAGCCATTCATATATCGATAAATCATTACTATAATCATAACATAAACCTGTACGGAGAACGACGTTAAATGTTTATAGAAGTTAAGCTTAGATCTAATGTGAGGATGAAAAACTATTCGGCTTCTTAGTTAGCAAAATAAAATCAGAAAAAAAGAGTCATTTGTCGTATTCTGAAAATAAAATTATTATTTTTTAATTTGGACAGAAAATTCGTTCTTCAACTATCAATCGACTAAAATGACCCTCATCTTATCAAAACCTCTCACTGGTACTTTGTTGTAGACTTCATTTCTTTTCTTTCTTTTTTTTTTACACGATAAGGGTCATTTTAATCGATCGATGTTTGAATAACAAAATTTCTGCACAACATTTTAAAAATATTTAATTGGAGTACTTTTTCTGGCCAAAAATGCAAAACCAATGTTTTTTCAGTACGGCGCAAGAGTTCAGAATATGACGTCAACAGAATTCTGTATATCATATTGTGTAGCTGACTGAGGAGGGATTAGAGCCGTAACGTTTTTCCACTACAAATTGTGTTCTCTTGTGTATTGGAGATGTTGAAATGACGATTTCTTATTCAATCCAATCACCAAAAAAGTTTGTTTTTCTAACTGTAAAATTTTAACAATAATAATATTGTTGTTGTAAATTACATATAACAATATCACTTTAAACATAAGTGTTTACATGGTATAAAAGGAACGAAATTGACGTCGCTGAGCTCTTTGATATCGTTTTTAGACAGTCAGTTTGGTGATTTATTCCCACTAAATTATATCAAACTATAAACGTTCAATGATATACCTAGTGTTGTGTGTCGGTGCCTTATATTCGTCTGGCAGATGTTGTGAGTAGTTTACTTAAACGCACAGCCCCAATATTGTTGTATATTCTTATGTAATACTTTGGAAATTATGGATCAGAATTTAGAAGAGGTAACTGGAAATCGATAAGTTTCTGGTTGGGTGTCTTCTACTCTCTATACTGTTGTTCCTTTCTATATACTTTCTGTACTTGTTCTGAGACACACACACCCACGTACACACTAATATATATATATATATATATATATATATATATATATATATATATATATGTGTGTGTGTGTGTGTGTGTATATAATATATATATATATGATGACGATGATGATGATGATGATGATGATAATGATGATGATGATGATGATGATGATGATGATGATGATGATGATGATGATGATGATGATGATGATGATGATGATGATGATGATGAATGATGATGATAATAATCATGCTGCTGCTGATGATGATGATGATGATGATGATGATGATGATGATGATGATGATGATGATGATGATGATGATGATGATGATGATGACAAGGACTTCAATATTTTGTAATTCACACAACAACAAAAAATCACAGGCGATATGAAAATCGAGAGATATTATTGTGAAATTCACAGATTAAAATATGAGAACTGAGAGGTGGCCTCGTAAAAGTCACAGACAATATATAAAAACCGAGAGATGACACCGTTAAATTCACAGACTATATGAAAACCGAAAAATAATAATATAGTGAAATTCACAGGTGATATGGATAATTAGAGATGACATTGGATTTCACAGATGATCATATAAGAACCGAGAGATGATTCCATTATATGCACAGGCGATACGAATAATCAGAAATGACATAGTTAAACTCACAGACGAAATGAAAACTGTGAAATGACACCGTTAAATTCACAGACGATGATATTAAAACTGAGAGATGGCACCGTTAAGTTCACAAACAAAATGAAAACTGTGAGATGACACCTTTAAATTCACAGAAAATATGAAAACTGTGAGATGACACCGTTATATTCACAGACGATATGAAAACTGAGCGATGACATCATAAAATTCGATTAATTTATAAATTGAGACATATCATTGTGGAACATACAGACGATAATATGAAAACTGAGAGAATACATTGTGAAATTCATAGACAATATGAATACCGAAAGATGACATCTTGAACTTTGCAGATGATATAAAAATCAAGGGATGGCACCTTGAAATTCATAGATGATATAAACATTGAGAGATGACACCATTACACTAGCAATTGATAGTAATTTCTAAACACAATGGAAGCAATACTTATAGAATAATATAAAAGAAACAACACATGTGCTCAAAACACTTTACAATGAATCCCTCGTCAACAGCAACACTTAACATAATATAAAACGAAACATAACACCTGTTTGGCGATATTGCAATCTTTTGAGGGCAGAGAAAACGCTTTTAACGACCAGTAACTCATTTTGCACTCGAATAGGGTGAGAGAATGCGTGTAAGGAGCCTTTTCTACGGACTCAACTATGCGCCGCTCAGAGCGGGACGAACTCAAGACCTTCCGATCCGAAGGCGAGAACCATACCACTAAACCACATAATATCAGCACAATTATAAAAGAATTAATGGATTTGACCGAGAAATAGGTAAGATCAAAACGAAGGCTTAGGCACGTCCATTTGTCCGAACCACACTCACAGTCGCGATTATCTTCGACTGCACGGACTTGCGACTTGATGACAAGACAAGGCATAGTCCCAATAATTCTGAAGTGATGGGCTACATTTTAATTTTCAAGCAAGGTCTAATTTGGATCCGTTAACAACGCCCCCAAAAACATATTACAATGTAAACAAGGTCTACGGCCAGTAATTAAATCCATTAAAATGTCAACGCAGAACGAGGACGTCACGGGATGGTTACAAACAAGGGTAGGTGAATTACAGATGTCTGCCCCAAGGGTTAATATATTAAGCGGGCAGTTGACACCAATAGTACAACACAGAACAAAAACAACACACACTTAAATGTTGCCTCGGGCTTGAGATTATGAAAACAAAGAATAAACGAACATCAAACGAAAGGAAAACAGTTTTATATCAAACAAAACAAAAAAAAAAAACAAACAAACAAACCCCCCCCCCCCCCCCCCCAAAAAAAAAAAAAACAAAAAAAACAAAACAAAAACAAACAAATAAATTATGAACCAACGATAAACCCAGTCTCAAAAGAAAGTTGTATCCGAGAGTCATTTGAAGCGGGATAACCCAAAAATTAAATGTTCTTGTTTATTTTTGTACTTTTGTTCCCACTAGTCTCCCTTCATTGATCAAGAATTTTGCACTTTGAACCGGAAGTTAAATAATTAGTCACACAACTTCACAACAAACCTCAGCAGCGGCTGGAGATGGGGGTATGTTTTTAGCAGACGAGTTCTGTCTGTCTGTATTTAATTTTAACATTTTCAATTTATCTTATCTTTGCTATATGATTAATGTTTTTAATGAATTAAGATAAGTTTTATTTATCTTATTTCTTTCAGTGGTCAGAGCTGGTAGACACTTTACGGGATAACTTTGAAAGGAAATATGCAGGTAAAATCATATAGAGACGTCTAGTCTATCATCAGTCACTAACTTTTCTAACTCATAACTGATCACTCTACACTCTATCATCATCACCATCACTGCATTTATATCTTGATTATTGACTGCTGCATGCTATTGCGTTTTATATGATGGGTGGTCTTCATGTGCATAGTGTTTTCAATGTGAATTTCGCTGATCTATTTTGAAACTCTATTATTATTAGATCCCGACTTTCCTTCAATTTTGGATGAATGAATATGATGAATTTCTTGCATGAGAAATGAAAATGGTTTCTTCTTTCAAAATAACACATCACAGGTCTGATTCTGAGTTGTTCTTTATATTTATACTTTATACTTTATTATTAGGTAGAATAAGAATAATTTTACTTTTACTGCTGGACCAAACATTCCACTTGAGAGAATTATTCCTTGATTCAATTCCAGACGCTTGCCAGGATTAATGAACGACTCCCTTGAAATTCTGACTGAAATGTTTTGCAAATAATGTATTTATCCCCCATCTCCCCAAACAGAAAAAAACAAAACAAACAACTAAAAACACAAAACGTCCCTTCTAAATCTAACATTATATTTCCTCAGCCTTCCATCTGCATCAGATTATTTTCACTGATTTTTTTTATTTTGAAAGAAGAAACCTTTTCTCATCTAGAAATTCATCCAAATTGAAGGAAAGTCGGATCTAATTTTAAAAATTTGAAATGTTATTTTATATACGCATTTGACCCCGGGGACAATTAAGTCGTCTGGAGCACACCTTTCTCTTACTTTATCTTATAATAACATTCACTGTGGTAGACTGTGTAAATGAAAATAATCTTCAAAGCAGATGGGACTGAGAAATTGGTTGACTTGACGAAAATGTTTATTTCTTTATTTTTTGATCACGGTGAAAATTCTCACTGAAGAATCTGGAAATGGGAGTGATAAATGTAGACATAGTGGCTCAACCACTCATGCTTTCATTGAAACAGACACCAAAAGTTTACTACAGTTAATAGTTTTAATAGCAAGTAGGTTGCGTTGAGACTTAGAGTAAAGAATATTATTATCCGAATCCATTAATTATATACCCATTAGATGAAGTGATTCAATAAACGGTTTATTTTGTTTGTTTTAAAAAATATTTAAAAATGATTTGCTTTGTGCAGCCAGAAATGAGGTGAAAGAGAGAGATGGTAATATGAAGTCTTACTAATTATCTCTAACAAATATATGTTAGAGTAGAGTTAGAAGGAAAGTATGTGTTACACATGACATGATTTGTAGGAAAAAATCTTTTGTAAATTTTGTTTTTAGCTGGCTGTTTAAATGTCTTACCATCAGTTATGATTCTTTGCTGTAAATCAGGATATTTGCAAGGCCTGTGCAATTTATATATATTAATATTGTTTAAAGAGTCGCAACCCCTCAAGATATTTTAAAACAACCCCGGCTCCATCTCCTATTTGATTCATTATACATACACCACTATTTATTTTTGTTATGCTTCTTGTTGATGTGAATGTCGGTTGATCATTCCGTACATCTCTTTTGGAAATTAACTTGTTTTTGGACAGTAGGTTCTCATTTTTATTTTTCCACTTTCACTGTCTGGCACATTGTAGGTGGATTGAATCACTTGTGCGTATAGTCTTATTGCTCTCAAGGTGAATTGAAGAAATTTAGTCCCAATTACTCTCTTTACAGCGCTGCATTATGTGTGGCTAATGCCTGAATCATTTCCCTCTTATCAATAAATAGAGTGGCCTAGTAGCTCAGTTGGCTCACTAACTTCACATGTAAAGGTACAGTGTTAGACTCCTATCCAAAGGATAGCAAGCAATTGCTTTTGGCTTCACTGGGCTTAATTGTTCAGAAGCACTTTTTTTTTCTTCTTAATCATGAAATAAGATCTAACAGGACAATTTTCCCCTGAGAATTGATAGTTATAATGACAACTTATTAGAATGCTTGATCGTGTTTCTGTGTTTATAGAGATTATTTGTGAGTGTAATGATCCAGTTCCAAGATTTCAACATGGTCATTACTTCTCAATGTTCTTGTGTCAAATGTAATATAAATTGTCATGCAGTATATTCGAAAAAACATTGCATTTCGCTCTTTAAGGTTGAGGTAAAGTCTCCTTTCAGTAAATGAAAATTGATAGTGATTTTCCCTCATTTTGTACTGACAAAAACAACAAGAACTACAACAACAACATAATGATAATAATGTGATTG
>NW_027627012.1:0-5571 GCF_034508935.2 Berghia stephanieae
AAATAATAATAAAATAAAAAAAATAATAATAATAACAACAATAATAATAATATATTACAAAGTTTTGTTGCTGTCTATTTTAAACTTTGGTATACTTGAACGTCTCCTCCATCCCCAAAAAGATGGGTCAAAAAAAAAAAAGAAAGAAAAAAGAAAGAACAAAACATAAAAGAAAAAAAAATGGACAATGCTACCCTACCTACACATATCAATTTATCCCTTACCACGACACAAAAACACCTGAATTCAAATCGTTGTAGGAAAAAAAAACCGATCATTTTTAATAAATTATATGGGAATAAGCCATTACTTTATATAGCAAATTTTAATTGATCCCCTTACCTAAAATTCAAAAAAAAAAAAACCCAAAAATCTCAGGTTAAAAATAATTTTTTTTTAAGGGATGCATATACACAGTAGTAAAACAATGCCCTACTTATTTGGTTTAATTTTATTTTGTTAAAATTTACATCATCTCACACAAATATAAAGTAAAAAATATAATAATATATTAATAATAATAAAATAAAAAAATAAAATAAAATAATAAAAAATAATAATAATAATAATAGTAATAACAAAAAATAATAATAATAAGATAAAATAAAGAAAGAAGAAAAAGAAGAAAAAAAGAAAAGAAAAGAAGAAGAAGAGAAGAAGAAAAAAAAATAAAATGATAGTCAAACGCAATTGAACCGGGGCAAGACCCAATATGACCCCTTGAATTTTTGCTTTGTTTTGAATAAAAATTTATTTTAACTTTTTTCGTTTTTTTCTTTAAAATTTGCATTCTCATATTTTTTGAGTTCATTTCCATTAAATGCCCTTTTACGTTTAGCAGTTTCCCCGGGCTTAGGGGAAGAGAGACAGAGAGAAGAAAAGAGAGAAAAGAAGAGAGAGAGAGAAAAGAAGAGAGAAGAGAGAGAAAAGAGAAGGAGAAAAAGGGCTTACAAATTTAAAAAGAAAAAGAAGTGAAATTTTTCTTTTTGAACCTGTGTACCCCCCCCCCCCCCCCCCCCTCTTCCCCCATCTTTTGGTCTCTTACAAACAAAAAGAAGGCTGCGATAAATAAGGGAAAAACCCCCCCCCCCCCCCCCCCCCCCCCCTTTTCCCCTGACACACATATTAGCATCTCCCTATTATTTAAAATTCACTCACTCCTGACAGGGGCCGACTTTCTTTGGGATTCTTTTTAATCATTCTAAATAAAAACAGAACAACAAAAATTTTCAATAAAAGGGGATTGGCAAAGGGGAAGTTTAAGTGTGTCAAAAGGGGGTGTGACCAGGTATGTGAGGGAATCCGGAAAATCCGGCGATATTGACCAGGAAAAGAGTTTACTTTATAAAACACATTTTTTTTACTCTAAAATTTGCAAATGTTTAAGAAAACACGGAAAAAATATCCGTACGAAACAGAATCATTAAAAAAAAAAAAGATCGCAATTTTCAAGGTCCTTTTTCCCCTACCGGAAGCCAAACAGTTGTCCCCCGAGATCATTTGGGGGGAAAAAAAAAAAAACCAGGTCATTCCAAAGAAAGGAATGTTATCGAACCGGTAGGTCTTCATTTGCCCCCAATAAAAATAAAAGCACATGAAAATGGGTCACATAAACTTTTCTCACGAATATCCTATTAGTTAATTAATGATAAAAGAAAACACTCACGCCTCTAAAGTTTTTTTTTAATTCTCATTTGTTCTTCCAAAGTGACGTATTTCCCGGGGCGCCATTTTTTCACATGAAAAATGAATTATTGTCCGGACTTAAGATTTTTATGGACTAAACCTTTGGGGTGCAAAGTGATTTCTTGCGAAACACGCAGGGGTTTCTGTTCCTAAAGGGGTTGGTGTACCGTGTGAGGACAGCGCGAGCTAACGGGAAGATTCTCCTTACCGTCTCTCTGGAAAAACAAATTTAAAAAATTTTTGGCCCAAAAAATTTGCCTTCAAATTTCATCGCTTTTAAAGACCCTCATCTTGACTAAATTCTCAAAACCGGACTTTTCAAAGTCCCAGGTATGAGATTTTTTTCCAAGAAGAGGGTAATTTAAATCGATGGATAATTTAAAAACAAAGTTTTTCTGGGGAAATTTTTTTTAAAAACTGTTTTTCCAGATTACGGCAGTGTACCCACTTTTTCTTTTAGCCCCGACTGTCTTTTTTTTTCATTTAAAGTTACAGTATGTAGCTAAAAAATCCTTTTTGTTAAATAGATACACTTTAAACATGAAAAACTTATTCTGACTTTTTTTTTTTTTTTTTTTTTTTTTTTTCCACTTGTTTGGGCTATCTTATAAGGTTTAACCAATGGGTTTTATTACAATCAGAATCCCTCTTTAAGAGCTGTTCGAACGGATACACCGACAAAGATGACAAGATGATGATGAAAGATGGGGTGATGATGATGGATGATGAGATGATGTGATGAAGAAATTTTAGATAAAAAAAAAAAAATAAAATAAAATAATAATAATAAAATAAAAAATAAAAATAATAACCGACACCTCATACAGCGGAGACTAGGGGTTAAATAAACCCAAAAAATAAATAGAAAGTTCTTAAAAAACAAAATCCCAAAACCTGAACTTTTGGACTCAAAACCTTTTTTCACCAAACAACAACAAAAACAAAAACTCCCCCCCCCCCCCTTTCCAAAAAAACAAAAAAAACAACAATAAAACAAGATACATTACTTTTAAAAAAAGGGGAACGGTGATAAAAAATTTTTAGTACGCCCTTCCCTTTCTGTATTACCTGCGGCGACTTTTTTATCCTGGTTTTTTTTTTTTTAGTAAGTAGTTATTTGGGGGGGCATTGTTTTTTCTTTGTTCTTTTAAAAAAAAATTGTGTGTTTTTTGTTTTTTTTTTTTGTTTGTTTTTTTTTTTTTTTTTTTATTTTTTTTATTTTTTTTTTTTTTTTTGGGTTTTTTCTTTTTTCTTTTTTTTTTTTTTTTTTTTTTTTTTTTTTTTTTTTTTTTTGGGGGGGGGGGGATGGTTTTTTTTTATTGTTTGGGGGAAGACGGGTTTTTTTACCCCGAAACATTTTCCCTGTTTGTATGTTTTTTTTTTTTAAATGCTGTTTTAAACTATTTTTTCTATTACTTTTTAAACTTAAAATTGACTTTTAAAAACGGAATATCCCCTAAACGTTTCAACGCTTTTCAAAGAGTCCTGACCAGCACAAAAACTTAAATTGTAGAATGAGACTGTGACCCGAGTCGACTGATATTTTGTATGGTTTTTTTCTTGTATTTTTTTTTTCTTTCTTTTTCGACACCTTTTATACACACTTTTTTTTTCGTTTTTTTTATTTTAGTTTCTTAAAGTTCAATCTTTTTTTTTTTCTTTTTTTTTTTTTTCTAAAAAAAAATCTAGCATTTCCTATATAGATCTAGTCTAATCTTTCTATGTTATATTTTTGTTTGAAATATTGGCTATTAACTAACTCGGGTAAAAAATTACTTCGCTGGTGGGGGGCAACGAATCGGCGGTCTGAAGAAGCACTGAAATGACGGGTTTTTAAAAACAAATATTTTTGTGTTCGGGAAGCTCACACGTAAGCCACCCCACCGCCAGGCGTTTTTGTCGACCAATAAGGTCCATTAAAACCCCCCAACCCCCCGCGAAAATTTTTTATCTCTATTGTTTTGGATTTTTCCATTCACTTCATATCTTTTTTCACATGTAATAGTGAAATACAACAAAAAGTGCTCAAACGTTTTAAAACGAGGGGTCCCGACTGGGATTTCAAAAAAAATGTCACGGGTCCCTACCAAACAACATTTAACATGAAATACAAACGACGCCTTAGCGTAATATTTTTTTTTTTTTTTTTGAAAGACAACCTTTTTTAAGGGCGGGTACTCATTTAACACTTAAACGGGGTAAAAATGTGGGGATCAAGTCTCGCCCATTTGGGTTTTTGCTTTTGGGGCAAAATCCTTTCATGGGCCGCGTGTTGGCTAAAAGGGTACGGTTTTTTGCTTCGGCCCAAAAGGGGTAGGGTTTCCACACCCCCCCCCCCCCCCCCCCCCCCCCCCTGCGCGTGGGCCCCGGGAGAAAGTCACCTCGCCCTGGCTCAATTTGCGGGGGCTGCATTGCGGCTAACGCCGGGTTTTATTCCAGTCTTCCCTTAATAATCCAAAGGAAAATTTCACCTAGCATGAATAAAGAGAAACTAATTTAATTTTTTTATTTTCTCTTGCTTTGAGCAATTTTTTTGTGATATTCCCTTCAATAAATTCTGTAACACTAACACTACATATTTTTTTCTATTTATTTATATTATATGGGTGGGTTGAGTGGTAGGATTCTTTCTTTTTTTAAAAAAAACACAATATCGACAAAGCCTTTTTATACATTTTAAATTTCTATAGAAATCGTACAGTTTATTCATTAAATTCTTTAAAGATTTCAAAGGCACTTTTTTTAAAAAACCCTTCTGTCCATTTTTTTTTTTTTGCATATAAATAATAATAATAGAAAAATAAATAAGAATCTGCTTTCCCTTTTATTTCAAAAACAATTTTTACCCTTCCTGTTCATTTTTTTATTCAAAAAAAAAAATAAAATAAAAAAAATAAAATAAAGTTTTAAAAAGGCATTAAAAAAACCCGTAAAACTTGTATTACTCAAAAAAAAAAAAAAAAAAAAAAGAAAAAAAAGATCTTTATTTGTAACATTTAAAGCATTCTTTATTCCAATCCTTTATTTTAAATTTTCAAAATTATTATTTTTATTTTAATTATTATTTTTATTATTATTATTATTATTATTTTTTGCATTAAAAAAAAACGCATTCTTTTATTCAAAAGCGATGGAACTTGCTATTTTTGTTATTTACAAAAATCTATTTTGTTAAAATTTTTTAAAAGCAATTTTGTTGTTATTTTAGTGTTAAATCCCATCTTTTTGAAATTTTCGATACAGCCACCAAAGATCAAAAATATGTTTTATCAAATTTTCTACACACTGCCAAAAAAAATGTTTTACAATAAGGTTTTTAGAAGGGGTGTTTTGTAAAAAATGAGGCCTATTATTTTGTTAGTTTTATAATAAAAAATAATAAAATAATAAAATAATAATAAAATAAAAAATAATAATAATAAAAAATAAATAATAAGATAATAATAAAAAATAATAATAAAAAAATTAATTTATAATAATAAAAAAATTTTTATATTTTACTGCCGAACGGACCCAACCTGTTTTTATTTCTTTCTCCCTACATTGGGTGATGTCAATACATGTTAATGATGCAAAGACAAAAAGTAGTCACGGGGTTTTTTTTTTCCCAGGGTTACACTTTTCTCCACCGAATCTAATTTTTTTAAAGGTACAAGTTCTTTAAGCAAAATTTGCACGTTCATCTACCACATTTCCCCCAACTTCACTTTGGTCAAAATAGAAAATGAAATTGACGCACCACTCGTTGTTTTGAGCCACCCTTTTTTTGATTACTTCTCACAAATTTTATCAACTAAAACTTCAAGTTACACTAATTTTTGGAGTGGGCTTATTTCCGGCTGCGGATGTTTTGACACTTTTTCCAAAATGCAAGCTCTGCATCTA
>NW_027627013.1:0-5570 GCF_034508935.2 Berghia stephanieae
GAATTAACAATTAAAGCACCCAAAAAAAAAGTAAGACAAAGGGGGAAATGAGAAAAAATAGGGATCAGATGTAGATTCCAAAAGCATACCACCAATAGAAAATTGATTAAAATTAATATCAATAGTTATATGTACATAAATAGGCTGCAGTGAACTTGAGCGTTCTGTATTAAAATACAAAGTGTAACACATAAAAGATTATATTGAGACTCATGCAAATTAAGTAAAACAACATCAGAACATGCAATAATGCTAGAAATAAAAATGAAAAAGAGGTATGCTTTGAATGCCAGTGATAAAATATCATATCGACTATAAAATCAATGTATTACATAATTTAAAAGCATCCTGTCCCATTTGACATTAACAAACATAAATGAGTGAATAAATAAAAACAATAACAAGACATTAAAAACCGATTTTTAAAAATAAAGTAAGAGGCCCTTTTCCACACTTCAATTTGAGACTTTAAACTACAATAATTGTAAAAAAAAACAAAATTGTAAACAATAATTTTTCTCGAAGTTCATGGAATGTAAAATAAATGGATCAAAAGAATCTGTTTCATAACATAACGGGTGTATTCAGTAAAGGCACACATTAACCTGTTTTACACAGATAATACAAATATTTTTTCAGTTTGGTCAGAAATATCTAAAGATATATCAATATATTAAATTGACCTGAAGTCTTAAACTCGAGACAATTTTTTAAATAATGTGTTTTGTCAATGATCAACAGCAGTGTAGATGATGTTATGATGACATGTTTATAGACTTCTTCAAAACATCTTATTATTAAGAATTTTCCTATGACTATGATTAATTGTTCCAGATATTTTTAAGGGTGCCATTAATTGGATACAACTGTAATGCAACCAAGAATTCACGATACTTTCTGAACATTTAGAAAGAAGCTTACTTATAAAAATGTGTATAATTGCACTTTTAAAACAAATATTTCTCTAAATACACTTCTTTCCATTATTTTTGTCTTGAATGGCGTATTTAATGTTGGAATAAAATCTCATAAATAGGAGGTGACTTTCAAAATCTGCTAAGTGACATCTACATAGAAAATTGTTTTTGTTTTTATTTGTTTTTAAGGGTTTTACGGCGCTTGCAACACATTTAGGTTTTATCAGCGCCAGTAAAAAGGAAGAAAATGGAATAGTAAAAAGTTCTAGAACTACAATTAAAGCATCCAAGAGAAGTAAGACAAAGGGGAATGGGAACAAATAGGGATCAGATGTAGATTCCAAAAGCACACTATCAAAGTACTTAGTTTGAGATCACCTATAAGTCTCACCCATGTTTGTTTTTGTTTTTAAGGGTTTTACGGCGCTTGCAACACATTTAGGTTATAACAGCGCCATAAAAAGGAAGAAAATGGGATAGTAAAAAGTTCTAGAATTACAATTAAAGCACCCAGAAAAAGTAAGACAAAGGGGAATTGAGAACAAATAGGGATCAGATGTATATTCCAAGAGCAACCACCAATGTACTTAGTTTGAAATCACCTACAAGTCTCATCCAGACACAAGCACAAAATCCAACAAAGAGGAACACACTCAAATGCTTACATTATACATTCAAAATAAAAATAATAATACATAACAAGAGAGATGATTACAAGGAAAAAAATATAATCTCCCAAAACAATAACTGCATTTGACTGTTTCCCTCCCAGCTAGGATTCCGGCCAGTGCCAGGACAAAACCAAGTAATCTCATTCCGAGACAAAGACAGAAAGCATGTTGTGATAACAGATATAAGGGGATAGAAGACACAGTATGTACCTCCCTGCCCGCTATGGGAGGTCAGGAATCCCCACCCAGAAGTCTCACACCAGACACAAGCATAAAATCCAACAAAGAGGAATACACTCAAATGCTTACATTATACATTAAAAAGAGAGATGATTTACAAGAAAAAAAATATCATCTCCCAAAACATAACTATGCATTTGACTGTTTCCCTCTCAGCCAGGACTCCGACGAGGGCCAGGAAAAAAACAAGTTATCTCATTCCAAGACAAAGACAGAAAGCTTGTTGGATAAGATATAAGGGATAGAAGACACAGTATGTACCTCCTGCCCGCTATGGGAGGTCAGGATCGCCACCCAGTACATAGAAAATGAAACAACACTCTTTTTTCAATATTTGAAAATAAATAGGAAAAAGTTGATCTTTCAAAACACTCAGGGTATTGATTCTGACATTGATCTGTTTTTTAGTAATGTATTTATGTTTTCATTCTTATTGTTGTTGTTGTTGTTGTTGAGCCTGAAACGTTCCGTATTGTTATTTTGATTTGTTGTTCTTTTGTTTTTTGTTTTTTTACTTTTTACAGTCCACAGCTTCTATCAGCTTAGTAACACTTGACTAGTGTATTGTTCTATGGGGCAGAGAAGGCGAGTATATTCCTGTTTAAATCACTAAACAGGTGACAAAAAAAAACCAGTTTTCTCTGAATGATGAAAATGAGACAGCAGATTTTGAAAGTCACTGCCAGAAATTGTGTTAACAAAACATGTAAATTGCATCTGGGTAATCTAAACAGTAAAAGATAAAATTCACAGTGGAAAATAAATGGTCATGACTCTGCAAAATATCAATTTAAATAGAGAAAAACAAATGCAAACCATTTTTTAAATGAATGATTAACAAGTTTCATCATCATGAATTATGAACAGAAGGCAAAAAACTTGGTTTATTATTGGTCGCTATAAGACTTTAACACAGAGCTTCAAATAATCAAAGGACATGAAAATAAAAAAGGGTTTACATTACAAATCAAATTCATCTCAAACTGAAGTGATTACAATAGCATTTAATTTGTTTATCAAAACGAAAGAGTAATAAAAATCAATTACAACTTTCAAAAAGAATGTGATCGTAATATCTGTATCGAGTATCATCAAATGAATGTATCATAATATTATTGCAAACACTTCAATATTTCAAGGAATACCTTCATAAGAGCAAAACATGAAGATATATTTGAATATGGATTAATAGCATTATAATAATATAATAATATTAAGTTGAAATTCATTGTTAGAAACAGTTCATATTATTTCGTTGAAAAAATGTAAATTCATTAAATCTATAAACACCACTTGCATATTGCCAAGATAGGCATCAGAATAATTGCAATAAATATGACTTGAAAATGAACATCTCCTTCTTACCTCTTAAATCACAAAAACCTAAACAAAGACACCTATTCAAATAACATTAATGCCCATGTTTTCTTACACTCATATCTAACCCACTATCCTCCATTATGTTTAGGTTCATCACATGCAGTATGGCACAATAATTTGAAGCAAATTCAATTAAAACAATAAATAAATGATGAAATCAAATAACCTTATGTATATAATATTAGATAAAGTAATCACTCTACCTCATTTGTAACGTTTAGATATTATTGTAGGAGACCTCACTTCGTCATTGAACTGAAAGACTAACACATCTACAGACAATTCTATAGAGACTCTTTTGTAACAAAATATGATGATAACAGAGAAAGTAAATACTTAATTGCCTATTAGCAATAGGGAGTGGTTTCGTATCATTCAAAAAAATGAATGCTCTAAAATACCAAAAGATTTATCAGACCTGTTAAATTGCTGGAAAACAGAACAGTCTGAATCTCTTTTGAAATTCAATGTTTTTTTTTTTTACACTACTCTAAATGGAACAATCGATAAAATCTCCCGGCATTTTGTAACTGAGGCAAAAGAAATGAAGATTTCAAAGGCGATATGATGGTGAATCTGAAAACCAAAGGTGAATAAAATTTAGGATAAAATGATCAGAAAAACCTACAAACTTTTCAGCTTAAATTTAAAAAAAAAAAATTGTATACATTGCAATATCCACTTAATGAGCTCTTTAGAGTTTTACAATTTGCTTTGATACCAAAAAAGAAAAAAATCTTTCATTTCATATCTTTGAAAATAGATTCAATTTTTTTTTTCAGCACGAGTTTGATCTCATAAAATACTAGTTTGAGGCAATGGGTTACATTATTCAAGACAGTACATGCTGTTATAACTTGTTGTATTTTGACACTTGGTGCCATCATTAAATGTATCATACTTTACAATACAAAAAAAAAATTGGCCATTTTTCATCTGATACAGTCCAACCTACTATTGACTCACTTTTATTATTAGCTTAAAATACCTTCCTCTTTGTCACTATGACAATCTCAAGCCTTATCTGAATGAAAGAATTATTGAGATATTAAATTAAGGAATAATTGTCAAGTCTAAAATAATTAATCACATAGTATTATAAAAGCAACAAGACAACATATAAATCAAGGTAGAAGAATGAATTGCTGTAGCTGATAGTATGTTCGAACTGATTAAAAACAATTATTGAAAAAGTATATAACATTCTTGAAAACTTAAGAAAAAAATTATATCAGCCATAGTAAATTAAATCTTAAATTGTATACATATCATACAGAGGAAAGATCTTGCTTCGTTGACAATTTTCAAAACGCAATGACAGTTAAATAAATAATGAGGAAGCAATCTGTTACAGCAGTCAACTATAAGATTTAAAAAATTGTATATTTTTTATATAAAAAATCAACTTTGACAATTAATGATTTTGACCTGGATTCATTGCTTGATGGCCATGAAATTGTGGCTTTTCCCTATGCACAGATGGAAGTGAAATATCATTTGTATTTAACGTTATTGCTTGGTTCTGACTCGCATTCATGCATTGATGAGGGATGGGGAGTGATTCTGGACCATTTAGATTCTGTGTTGTGTTTTCAGATGAATTTTCATTATTTCTCTCCTGGCATTAGTGTAATATCAGTTGTATTTAACGATATTGCTTGGTTCTGACTCACACTCATGAGTTGATGTGCAATGAAGAGTGAATCAGGACCATTTTGTATTGTGACATTTTCAGATGAGGCTGCTTGGTTCTGATTGCTGCTCAGGAGTTGTGGAGGTCTATGAATCTTCATTTAAATTCTGCGGTGCTCCGCCTTTGGTCTCAGGTGTTATGGCATAATTCTGACCAACTCATACTTTGATGCATTTCAAGGTTGGGTATTTGTTCATCTTTAATGTCAGGTAATGCAGCATAGTTCTGAGCAACATCCATACTTTGATGCTTAAGGAGATTAGGTATCTGTTCGAAGGCATCCTGTTGTAAAGTAATGGGTTCACTGTTTGTCCCGTTTTTATTACACTCTTCATTACTATTTTGAGCCTTTTGATCCTCTTTTTTGGTTTCATTCCCTTGTATTCCAACTTCATCACTAGATACGACGGTCTCTGTCCTTTCCTCAACACCCTCTTCTTTTTGAGAACTTTCATTAACATTGTTGTCCGAATCAGACGCAGCCCATCAGGATACAACTTTTGTAAATGCTCCTTTGCCTTGATGAATAAAAAGTTATAATTAAAAAATTAGTCTGTTTTGTTTTTTGTGGGTTTTTTTTTTTTTTTTTTTTTTTGGGGGGGGGGGGGCGTTGTTCTTTTTTTGAATTTTTAATTTTTTTTTTTAAAGTAAAAAAAATGATTACCAAAC
>NW_027627014.1:0-5570 GCF_034508935.2 Berghia stephanieae
ACCTATGTAAGTCGATGAAAAAAAGTTGAGCAAGAGGGGAGATATGTACTATTGTTTTTAAATCACGCACTCTGATTGTCCTGGATACATTAATGACATGCGTAAATTCTACGTCCCCACTAGAAATCTGAGATCAAAGTCTGATAATCACATTCTTTGTGAAGCATGCGTTTGAATATTCGGCACCCCTTATCTGGAACTCCCTTCCAAGATATATCAGAGACAAAATAATGCAGAATTTTTTAAGAAACATCTTAAAACGTTTCTTTTTTTATATGTTACACTGTAGAATTATATTGCTTTGTTTCATACGCAAGTTTGAGTGGCTGTATATTTGAGTGAAAGTTGTCACTTTACTGTTAAGCGATTTGAGCTTGTTCAGAAAATGGGGTAAGGCACTATTTTAAAAACCATATATTATTATTTTTTATTATCATTTCATTAATGAGAAATCCATAAACATAAATTCTGTCTCGAATTTTAAAAATTAAAAAATAGTATGACTGTAAGCCAACCAGAATCATGAAATGTAAAAAACATGCTACAATTGGGGGCTGATTGACGTAAAATTGATATCATCGTGATCAAAGTAAAATCTGTTATAAGCATCATGTCGAAATATCAGTCCTTCCAGAAATGAATGTGTAACAAATTTTTAAAATGTGAAAATAACAATAAGGTAAGTAAATCTGTGTGATTTGGTGGCCCTTAAAACAACTGATTAAAAAATGTATGACGTTTCACTTAATTGACTTTAAATAGTCAGTAATTGTGATCTGTTTCCTGAAGACACGAATCATTTTATAGCCCCTGCCCCTCAGCAAAAGCAATGATGTCAAATTCAAGAAGCACACCCAAGATGTCGTGCAAGACAAAGTAGGGTCTTGATATCTGTTAAAACAATTTCCTATCAACGTCAGCAAAAGATTTTAAAGCTGGGTTTGGAGGGTGAGGGTTTTCCTTTTCATTGCCAAGGTTAATTAAAAAGTGCTAATTTTTTAATAATCACCACACAGGCTTTTTTAGCAATTTAATCTTTGATAATCTGAACAATTTTTCATGGGCTGTATTATTTACAATCATTTGATGTTATTGGACTATAATCTCGCATTTTACATTTGGGCTCTTACTTTACCTCGCAGCAGGATATCTCCATTTCATAATTTTTAAATCACAGCAGAATATCATTAGCCAATTTTCCCCATGTTTTTTTAAAGAAACAATTATTGCCATAGTGGTATGTCAATATAATCACCTTCAAGTAAAATGCAATGTTGATATACATGAAACTTTGAATCTCTATACAAAAAAAAAAAAAAAAATTTTACGTCGATGTAAGTGTTCTTGATATATCCACTCTGCCTGTAAATTAAAAATGAACATGTTCAAAATCCTTTTTAAGAAATTAAATTAAATATTAGTATCAAAATAAACAAAAATTTGAGTGTCATTTACTACCTACACAGCGGGACATTATCATCTTAATTTTTTTTTTTTATCAGTTTTTTTCCCAATCTTAGGTTGAGCTGAAAAGAAAAAGAAAAAAAGGTGAAAAAACAAAATTTTGCGGTTTAGTAACAAAAAAATAAACGAGTCGTTTGTGCCAATGACTACTATATCATATCAAATAAAATGACACTGATCTGAAATTGTCAATGAACCTTCCCAGATTAATGTTGTTGAAATCATTTGTGTACGGGTGATTTTTTAAATGAAATTCTTGTTTCAAAATCATATGAGTGATTCAAAGAATACCTACAGAGAAAATTAGGTTACCCTTTTTTTAACAATGTTCTCTTAGAAGCAGTTATGAAAACGATTAAACTGTGTGATAATGTCATCCTAGCTGTCTTTGCAACCGTAATAATTAGCAGATCACTGTCCAGATAGAGAGGCTTAGTTTCAGGATTAAGAGTTCAGAATGTAGCAGCATTAATTCTGTATGCCATATTAACTAACAAAGTTGTATTAGGAAAGGTGTAAACTGATCACTCCCAAGGAAATCGTTTCCCCCTCCATAAGGGACCAATTTCCAGTCAAGGAAGACTGAATTAAAAAAAAAAAATTTTTTCTTTCTGCATTATCTGGAACATCATTTCATTTTTACAAAGGTATCTGCTCCTCAATTGTTCACTTTGTATTATGCAATAATAAACTACAGTTTTGGATGACATCTTTCAAATCAGACTGTAAATCGAGATCAGCAGCTTCAGGATGTTCCAGATGTATTCTTCCATGGCTTTTTTTGCTGCCTCCTCATGTCACGCTCATGTATCTTATTTGGATCTGTTTGGGCACACCTGAAGTGAAAAACCAATATCAATATTTAGTCAAAATGTTTAAGCTGAGATCAGATCCCAACCCATCCATCTCCAAAAGTTTAAAATCTATAAAAGCAAAAACACAAACTACCGAGTAGTATTCAGGTAATACCAATGACATGATATCTAAGACATCATATTATCAAAACAGTTTGTTTTTTCCACATCTGATGCTAAAATACTTTATTTCATGCATATTATAGGCCTGACTTTGAGACGTGTCCCTTATTCAGAAAACACAGTGAAAACTATTATGAGGACAAACTGACATGTCTAATGGTTCATTGATATCTCCAAAAATCAAATAAAAAGCTACAACAATGAGATACCAATATATGTGGGGCATAATTATTATTCAGTCAATGTTAATGAGGGACTGATGCAGGTAGCAAATACATTTTCTCGATACATACATTATTTGATTGAGAGACAAATTTTAGATAATTAATATAGTTATAGGTCTTGAGACCATGGCAATAACCAATTTCAATTAAATCTCTGAATTGATTAATTCATAAAGTCCCAGATTGTTAACCAGTTAATCGATTTAAAATTAATGAATAAATCTCAAACCACTTGCATTTTATTTGGGTCAAAATGGCCATAGTCAATATTTGGTTCCTTGCAAAAATAGCAGCTGGTACCACCACATACACAGGTCATTTTGTTGCAACCCGTGTCTTTGAGGAATCTTTTGCCACATTTATGACACTTTCTCATCACTGCCTCTGCCACTTTATTCTCTATGTATGTTCGCATTTTGGTACCAGCTCTGCTCTCCACCTCATTGCATTTCAATGGAATATGACTCTCCTCTCTGCATAACCTGGAAATGATTTTTTTTTTAAAAAAAGGTTTCATTTTGTAAATACAAAGACAACGAAAAAAAGACAACGAAAAACTATTGAATTAATATCATAAAACAAACTGAATTCATATCAACTATTACAAAACTGTGACCAATGAATTAGAGTATTTTTAAAAGCTAATAAAAATTACAATCCTTTTTTCCATTACAAACTAAAATAAAAAAAAAAAGAACATAACTTAATTAAAATGATAATATGTGTTATTAATGAATTAAAAGTGATAACATGCACAAAGAGGCAAGCATGAAGAGAGTACTTAAAAGTGACGATATGCACAACCTCACTCTTGTGATTGTGTTACAATCAATTTCAAATCTCTTAATAAGACCTCAAGGAAACCTTGATGGAAAACAAACAACAAAAATGCATTTTCATTTATTAAAGGAAACACAGAATTACAAAAAAAAACCCCAACAACTTGTACATACAATTGCAATTTCTAGCAACACTTCTAAACAACCTTGAACTTCCTTTTTAAGAATAAATTGATGTCATTTTCAGACAGAAAGATCCCATAGGGAAAAGTATTCATCTTGAGCTACAAAAATGAAAATAATTTTTTTTTTACCGATTCAATGGGCTGTAAATAAATGAAATTGTTCATTGCCAGAAATTTTAACCCGTTAAATTTTTTCCCAAAAATAATATTGTGTGTTCGGGGTGATTTATAGCAAAAATTATGTTTTTCAGGAATGTGTAGCATTTTAGCGGAGTGTGGATTAACCATGAGCGATTAGGTGGAGTAAAAATGTATTTCTTGTAATTATGACAAAAAGGTTTTATATACAATCACAATTTACCTTTTCTTTAATCGGTCTTTCTTGTTTCAGTACCCAAAATTAAAAAATCAGTAGCTTATTTTTATTGGAAAAGTGGCTGCCATCTTATAAATCTGTTAAAATTTGGGTTTTCTCATGTTTTTTTTCCTTCAACGACTTCTCATTTTCAAAAAGTGGAAACTTTTCCGAGTTATAAATTTGGAATCAGAGGAAATGACATTCAGTTTAATCATAACAAGGGGGAGATAGAAAGCCTATTATACGGCCTTGAACTTTAGGATATCTCTATTTTTTTTTGATAATCCATGCACTATCAACAGAAGGTCCTGGGTTTGAACCCCACTTCAGGCATTTTTGTTTTTTAAAATCTTCAGACAAGATTTTAATCCCCAAATGCTCCTTTCGATAACAAGGGCGATTCATGTTGATTTCGATGTTTGTTTAATGGATTCCTTTTCCTTTATGGGAAGCCAAGCGACAGATCTAATGTCAGTTTGTAGAATTATTAGTTTCTTAATATACTTTATCTTATAATCATATTTTAGAAAAATTGTAAATTTATAAAACTATTCATTAAATAAAAAAATTTTTTCTATTTTTCGAAAAATTTTCGTTAAATATTATCTAAATTTTTTTACAAAGAACAAACCAGAGCAAACAAAAAATTTAAAAAATAAAAAAATCAAAAACATTAATGATAGGAAAGAAAAAAATAACACAAAACAAGAAAACATAAACATTACTGAAGACATTAAAAAATTTGAAAGTCTTTTATCACTTTATCACCGAATTTTTAAACAATAAAATTGTTTTAGTCTGTTCCATCGGGTAAGGCAAGAATCGATTTAAATTTAAAAAACACAATTGCAATACCTTTTTTCTTTTCCCCCAAATCTGCTTCAGGGGATCTTACAACACAGACTTTACAAAAGAGGTGACCCTCTGGACAATTGGCCAAATCCTCAAAAAAGGCATTCATCCTCAAAACAGCAGCAGCATTCATACAGTTCCCCCTTTTCTCTAGCTTCCTCCACCTTTGTTTTACGTTCAAGCATTTTCTGTTTTTATAACTGCATTAACACATGTCAATATCATTGAATACAAAGATGATGATAAGAAGAAAGATGTATGATGATGACGACGACAAATGATGATGATTATGAGAAAATGATGAATAATAATAATAAAAATTTAAAGATAAAAAATAATAATAATAATAATAATAATAATATAATAATAATAATAAAATAATAAAAAATAATAAAATAATAAAAAAATAATAAACTAAAATAATAGTAATTTTGATTAATTCATTTACATAGTGCACATAATCCCTTTTCTAAAACTACAAAGGCACTTTACCTATAAACTTAAGAAGTTTAAACATTACCAATTTATTTAAAAAACAAAGATAAACAAGCAAACTTCAAACTCATTGCCACTGATTTTTTCACATGTTATTTTTTTTTTTTTGATAAAAAAAGATAAATTACCTTCTTTTTTCACAATTTAAGATTTTTTAACATTTATTATGGTTTTCCATAAATGTGCTTTGCTATTTTTCCTCTCACACCCTTTAAGCTAAACAACTAAGGGGCATA
>NW_027627015.1:0-5570 GCF_034508935.2 Berghia stephanieae
CCCAAATGTTGCTATGCGGTGTTATTTGAAAAAATAAAAAAAAAATTTAAAACCCCCCAAAAAAGCGGCAAACACCAGGATTGTTTTTTGTATTTTTGTCCATTTGTTTACTTTTTTAAAATTCCTGTGTTAAATTTAAAAAAAAAAACAAACAAAAAAAAAACCCCAAAAAACTATAAAAACCATATATACAAAATCTCTATTTATTTAAATTTGACTGTCAAAACTTTTTTCTTAACGGGACTTCTTAAAAAAAATTACGAGTTTTTGTGTAACCCCTTTTTTTAAAAAAAAATTTAAATTTGGGTTTGGATATTATGTTTAAGTTTTATAAGTTTCTGTGAATACTCTAAACCCATTGAATTAGATGTGTTTTTATAAAATTTACAATTTAGTGAAAAAATTTCTTGAAAAGCCCCCCAAAGGGTTGATGATTCCTTTTTTTTTTTTACGGGGGTGGAGTCTTTGACCTCCATGAGGGGCGGGAGTCACACTGTGCTTCTACCCCCCTATCCTATATCTGTTTTCCGAGTTGTTTTCTGTCTTGAAGGGGATTATTTGGGTTTAAAATGCTTTAAATAAACATGAAAAAACCAAAAAACATTCTTTGATACACGCCAATAATTTTTCTCAGAAAAATGTAAAAATGGCATGGGGTAAAACAACCGGGTAAAAAACTATGGATATAGTCTGTTAGGGTTAGTGGTTAAGTTTGTACACAAGGATATATTGCTCTTGGAACAACAAACACAAAAAAAAAATAATTTTTTAAAAAAAAAAGGGAATTTTACATAAATTTTTTTTTATATTTAAAAATTTGTTATTTTTTTGTACCAGTTTTCCTCAGAGGGAAAAAAAGTCATGGATCTGGCGTTTTATGGTCTTCCACGAACTGACAATAGCAATTGCTCGTTATTTTTGGGAAAAGCATTTCTTTTGCAAAATATTTCCTCCACCAGACTATCGACTCATCAGCTGGCCAAATATCCTGGGCAGTAATTTAAAGGGGGGGTCAAAAATTTATCTGGACAGCACCTGGGTTGATTGATGACAATCCCTTTACTTGTGAGGTAATGCTCCATATCGAGTATCCAAACTTCCTTTCCACGTTTGAGTTTCCTGAAAAAATTGTACTTCACAGACTTGCTTTTCCCCAAACCCCCTCTGTATTCCTGAAAAATAAAATCAAATTCAAATATGATTATGTGTGTTTTTGGTCTAAAAGAAAATTTAGTTGTCCATGATTTACAAGGAAAAAAAATATCATCTCCCAAAACAAAAACTTCATTTGCTGTTTCCCTCCCAGCCAGGACAAAACCAAAAAATCTCTTCCAAGACAAAGACAGAAAGCATGAGGAAAACACCAAAGGGGGGGATAAAAGACACAGTATGGCCCCCCCGGCCGCAGGGAGGTCAGGATCCCCACCCTTCCTGTACGGGCAGCCTAAAATTTCGAATTGGGGGGGAAAAGCAAATCTCTTTTTATCAGAAATTCTTTTTGTCTCCAAAAAAGGGGAAATAACAAACCGACTTTTTTAACCCTTTTTTGTACACTATGTTTTGGGCCCGGGCCCAACCCTGGCCCGGCCCTTACACTTACAAGCTACACAAAGCAAAGAGAGTTAACACTGAAGCTGTTGGGCCCCTATTCTAGACTAATCCATCAATCAATAAAGAAAGAAGACAGAAGAGAAAGAAAACGGGGGGGGGGTGTGGCCTATGATTTTTCGTGCCGTGTATTGGGGCACTGTGTTAAACTATTTTTTAACCAACCCCCCCTTTTTAGCCCCGGCCAGCAGCCCAAGTTAGTCTTAGTGATGAGGAGCGCGAGAAGGAGGGAAAAGGGTGAACCCCACGCTGGTCAATTTGGGAAAAAAAGAGAGAGGGGGGTGGGACGGAGAGGAACAACACGCCATTCTGCCTCAGGGTCTGGTTATTATTTTATTATCAGCTCAGTCATTTAAAACGCGGGGGGGTGGTACGGGAACAGGGATTGTTATGACCTTTCCCAAATTTTTTTTTTAGTGGGGAAAACACTTCACTTGAATAAAGAGAATAACGACTGTTTTAATTTGAATTAAACCCTAAATATTTTATTAAAAAGAGAAAATTTATTACATCGTATTTTCTTCGATTTTTAAAGAAATTCGGTTAATCAGATTTCGAATTTCGGACTGGGCGTATTTGAAAATGTATTTACGTGTTTAAGTATTTGTAAGTATGTCCCAGGGAAGTATGTATCCATCCGTAAAAATGTGAATTGTTTTTAAACGTACATTATTCCTCTTTTTTACTTTTAATTCATGTTCGTCCCATCTTTTCTATCCTCGTCGTGCACTCATATGGAAAATTGTCCATCAAGCCGACTCCTTTGTCCCAAAAATCTTTCTCTTATTTCTCCACTGGGGTCATCACAATCCTATGTGTAAGCCCGGAGATCCTATTGAGGGGCCTTCTACTTCTAACATTTTATTTTGGGGCCCCGTTTGTCTGCTGTCTTAGGACAAAAGCAGTTGTCTTAACCCCCTTACAAATAAACTGAACAATTGCGTACACCAATTGGTGCTTTCCAAAACCGGGGTCTGAGTTTCAAAAGGGTCCCTAGGAGTCAAAAAACCCATGAAATCTTTCACGGGCCAAAAGACCTAGGGAGTGGAGTTTATCCCTGTTTTTTAAATGTGAAACAGACAATAAAATTTGAGAGCTCCCAAACCCCCATCTGTGAGAAGTTTACAATGGGCCCAAAAATTTGGGGGAGATTTCAAAAAACTGGGTACAATCCGCCACGCGCCAAAAGAAGCCGAACAAAAAAAATTTGGCCTAAAAGTAAAGCTTTAAACGACTTCCGGCTAACGATGAATATTTATTTCATTATATCAACTAAAATAAAAGGAGGGGTTCACTATGAATAAAAGAGCAATGAATATTGGTATCGAGTCAAAATTTTTAACGATTTTCCCGCAAGCTTTAAAAAAGAGCACCCGGCTATTACAACTAAAAAAAACTAAAGTGACTCCGACACTAAAAATTGGTACAATTTGGGGGGAAAATTGTACAAGCGTACAATCAAAGAAAATGCGTACAATTCCGCATTTTTTGCAAGGTTTGGGAGCTCTCAATTTCTTTCTCTTTTTGGATGAGACGCAAAATCATTCAAAGTTTATTATGCCATCTGCAGACCACAACCCAACACCACTAAATGGAAAGGGGGTCAGGTGCAGAAAAAAAAAAACTCACTTCCCCTGCAGATCTTGCCCTTTGCCCGTGGGAAAATTTTTTAACCCCCCAAATGAGCTCATAAGGCCCCAAAAGCCGGGGTTTATCCCCAGTTTTTTTTGCATTGATGAAAATAGCAAATACTCGCATAGAGCCATAAAGCCCATGGAATAGGAGTTTATCCCTTTTTTTATATGGAAAAGGACAATACAATTGCTTGCTACCCTTTTGGGGTTTGGGACCCAAACTATTGCAAAGTGCTTTCTGCCCGCCCCAACAGCCCCCTACCAATCACCTGTGGGTCGGGAAAGTCAAAAAAGATAATAACCCCTATCTTTCTTACATTTGATTCCAAGACTTAGATTTTTTAAAGGGGATTATTTGTATTCCTTGCGGATGCCCGACAACGCATCGGTATGTATACAAAAAAAATAAGGGGTAAAAATTTTTTACTTTTAAAATGGAAAAATTAAAAATAAATGAACGGTTTCATTTTCCCACCTAACTTACCTTTACTTGTTTGGCAAGGACCAGAATTCTGGAAAAGACAAAAAGACAAAATAAATAAAAAAAGTAAATAAATCGAAGTACATCACAAAATGACGGGCCCGTTTCTCACATTGAAACTTTAAAAAAAAAAAAAAAAAAAAAAAAAAAAAAAAAAACAAAAAAAAAAACAAAAAAAACACAATGAAAAATTCCCTCGGAAGAAGCCACAAGCACAATGATCGTGAGGCTCCACAGACAAACATCCAAAACCCACAATTGAAAATAATACATAAAATTTCAAAATGCCCAAGAAAAATGCATATTTTATGTACAGTTGGCACCCTGTTTTAAAAATTATTAAGGAAAATTAAAAATTTATAATTTCAAATCCAAACGATTTCCTTCTGTGGCCCCGTTTTTTAAAAAATCAACAAAGTTAATGAGATTAAACTTTTAATCGGGCAACTTTGCTGAGGGTGAAATCAATAACAACACTTCATAAAGGATTTAACAAAAGGAAAAAAAATTTAAATAAAAAAAAACAAAATAAAATAAAAAAGGTGCAAAAAATGACTAGTTAAAAAGGGACCAAACACAAAAAAAATGAAAAATCAGAATTTTATTTTGAAATTTATCAAGGGGGCCCGGGGGCCTTTGTTAACCGACACCGGGTATGGAACTGAGGGTGTTAAAATTAGGGCCAGCCTTAGAGGAGTTTTGGGCCCCGGGGCAAAAAAAGGGGTTCTTCTAAGGGATGACTGGGATAAACCTAAATTTAAATAAATTAAACTATACTAGGTGTAAAGCTGTGGACTGTAAAAAAGCAATAAACAAAAAAAAATAACGCTTAAAAAAAAAGAACAAAATCCCAAACAGGAACGTTCGGCTCAAACCCTTTCAACCAAAAACAAAAAACAAAAAAAAAACAAAAATACATTTTAAAAATTCAGAGCGTTGAAAAAAAATTTAAAAATTTTAAAAAAAACAAACGTGTCAACTGCAAACACTAAATAAAAAAAGTTATCGAAGAGAAAAAAATGACGAAAGTTTGCATTTCTTTGTAATTAAAACTACCGGGGGAAAAAAAAAAAAAATTTTTGAAATTTATAAACCCCTTGCCCTTCCCCCAACAAAAAAAAAAAAAAAAATGAAAAAAAAATTTCACCCCTCAACCAAATCTTTTGTTTTTTTTTTTTAAGGGTTTTTTTACGGTGCTTCAACACATTTGGGTTTATATCATGCCGAAAAAGAAAAAAAAGGGGGATGTAAAAAGTTCTAAAAATTACAATTAAAGCACAATAGAAAAGGGAAGAAAAAAAGGGGAAAAGGGGTTTAAAAAGGGAAAATTAGATTTCAAGAGCACACCGTCAAAGTACTTATTTTGAGATCACCCAAAATCTCATCCAAACTCAACACAGGTCCCATTTAAAAGAAAACCTCAAAGTTTTCCAATCATATAATAAAATATGTAAACTAAAAAAAAAAATGCAAACAGAGAAGATTTACAAGGAAAAAAATATCATCCCCAAAACTAAACTAACATTCCAAGACAATAAGGAAAAAATTGGGGAAAAAGGGTTTGGGGGGAAAAAAACACAGCATTACCTCCCTCCCCTTTGGGGTCAGGGTCCCCCCCCCGTATCCAAACTGTAAAGTCCAAACTTCACAAAACTCACACGAAAAGAGAAAAGCGGGACCCTCTTTTTGGGTTTACACTGGGAAACAGATTGAGTTCCCCCAAACACTGACAAAAAAATTTCTGCGGCTTTGGAAACTGACAACATGTGGTTTTTCTAAGCACCACGCCCCCCAATTTGATTTGCCCTTTAATAGTCAAGGAAAGAAAAATCAGAATATAGAATAGC
>NW_027627016.1:0-5569 GCF_034508935.2 Berghia stephanieae
TTTTTGGGGGAATTTCTTTGTTTTTAAGGTTTTTCCCTTTGTTAAAGCTGGCCCCCCATTGGAGGATAGTCACTTTCTATGCCCATCCCCTTTTTTAGCCCTTGAGCGGCTGACCCCCAGTTTTTAAAACTATTCCCCCTGTGTACAAGTTTTGTTGTTGATCTTTTTCCCCTTGGCTGAGGCTAGCCTCCTTTCGTTGACCCCACCTCCTATTTTTGAGTCGAATCCATAAATATTACATCCCTCTTGCGGGCCTTTTCAGCCCCCCCCTTTTTTTTTTAAAATTTTGGTTTTTTTTAGGATTTAGCTAAAACCGGTGCTGAAGAGGGGGCCTAAAAAAAACCAAATTTCACAGGGAGAAAGCGAAAGGAACGGTTTGATTCCCTTTCTACATTATTGGGGGGAAAGGAAAAAGCAGTCAGTTAAGGGAGAGCTTTGATGAGTCAATAACCTGAGGGGATGCTTTTTAGTACTTGCGATCTAAAGGATGCTTTGGGGTTGGGAGGTACTATTGATGAAGATATTAAAATTTTTTGGAGGACTGTTCACTATTAGGGGATGGAGTGATTGGCCAGAGTTGATATTTAAAAAGGGGCCCAAAGGAATAGTTTTTTTTTAAGGCAACTTATGTGGGTGAAGAATGTGAAAAAATGTGAAGGTTGTTTGAATACTATCATTATAATGTCCCCTTTTTAGAAGATTTAGAATATCATTTTTTTTTCGAGGACTGCTTTTATTTTGTGGGGTTTCCCTTCCCTTTGTATTCGCATATGGTCTTCTTTCTTTTTTAATCTTCAATTGTAATTTCTAGTCTCTCCCCCTCAAGTTTTTACGTGCGTTCCATTCTAGTTTTAGGTTTTTCGGGTTTTAAATTTTTTTTCACTAATTGTAAAAAAACCACCTTTTGCTGGTCCCTCTGTTTTCTCAATGTCCACGCAGTTCCCTTTTTAAATTTTTGGGTTTTCAAACAATCTAACATTTCCAAGCCCCCAAACCTCCCCCCCTGACGACAATTAAATATTTCAATATTGTGTAAATTACTTCTTATATATTTTTGCATAAAGACAATTGGCTTGTGGGGTGTGTTGGGGGTGTGTGTGTGTGGTGTGGTGTGTGTTTTTTGGTGGAAGTGCGTATAGTATTGTTGTTTGTATGAATGTCTGTTTTGGATATTGCACACAATCGTCAAGTTATATCAATTTAAATTTTTCAAATTTAATTGTTTTTTTAACTTTTTGTCATCACATGTTAAGTTTATCTTAATTTTCCCCAATTTAAATTCTATTCGCAAAATTTCCTAAATGTGCAATAGTTTCACAACTTTTTTGAAAATTTCCAATGATTCACCACATTTTGGATTTTTCCAAATGCTTTAACCTTTTTTTTCAAATTTGTTCTCAAGAGTGCAAGTGGTCTTCTTTCTTTTTTTTTTTAAAATTAATATTTTCAATCACATAATTTGGTACCCGTACGGTATTTTTTTAAGACTCTCATTTGAAAAATTTGTATTTTTTGTTTTTTTTGAAATGTGAAACATTCATTTTCAAGCAAATTTTATTATACAGAAAATTTCTAATGCTCATTTAAAATAAAATGCTAATCTGTTTTATTTAGATTGTTAAATTTAAAGCAGCTACAAATGATACGATAATGTGAATAAGGGTTCTGTCAAAATTTGGAAACAACAGGTTAAAGAAAAAAAAAAATGACAATGAAAATTAATTTGGAATTATTGAAAAAAAAAAAACTAATGAGGGATATTTAAATTTTAGAACTATAATGACAAAATTTACTTTTGATTTAACTAAAACGCA
This sequence comes from Berghia stephanieae, assembly GCF_034508935.2. Taxonomy (NCBI): domain Eukaryota; kingdom Metazoa; phylum Mollusca; class Gastropoda; order Nudibranchia; family Aeolidiidae; genus Berghia; species Berghia stephanieae. Next base: position 1,815 of record NW_027627016.1, read on the forward strand.
GATTAAGTACTTCGTTTTTTTTCTTGCTAAAAGATAATTATATCGAATTCATTTTTCAATCATCGTCATATAAAATATAAATATATATATTTTTAATTATTATATAAAATTATATATAAATATATATATATAAATAAGTTATAAATAACAACAAAAGAACATGTTCTAAGGGCTGCCATCTAATGTGAAACTTATTTGCAGTTGATAAACTAAATATTTTATTCTCATTCTTATTAGGAAAACTCTCGAAGGCAAAAGTTTTCCATTGCAAAAATGTTAAATCAAGCCATAATTCCGTTCCGTTTTTGACCCGCAATTAAGGGGGTATCCCCCCCTCTTTCCCTTTTAAAAAGATTTCTCAGTTGTCTACCCTTTTCAAAAACTTGAACAAATCTTGACTTATACATTATATCATATGATTAAAAAAAAATGGCAAATTTTGATGCAAGTATAAAAGGTTTAAACCCTTTTGTGATGGGCGATAGCAATATATGAATATTTTGAAAAAAAATTAAAAAAAAATAATCCCGCCTCCCCCCCCCCCCCCCAAACCCCCCCCCCCCCCCCCAAAAATAAAAAAAAAAAAAAAACCCCAAAAAACCCAAACCATGTGGCATTCAATATTGAGATTAAATTTCTCTTCAAAGTGACTAAGATAAAAAATATATTTTCAAATGGCGGCGCTGAATAGCGACGCCAGTTAAAACCCTATGTATAAATTCTTTTGGTTTTTTATTTGTTTCATACAACCTTTCACCTTTTAAACTATTAAACTTTGTAGATTGTTCGTTTTAATGAATGGATTACTTCAAACTTAAACGTTTAGGTCCTCTTCAAATCCTGGGAAAAAAATCTTTCGTATCAATGTTTTTTCTCGAGAAATCGAAAAGGCGGGGGTTTTTATGTTTACTTCCGACAAAAAATTGCCCCGCTTTTTTCATCTTATTTCGCATTTTTTTGATTGAAGACCTATTATTCGCTTAAATTTTAAAAGCTTGTACTGGGTTTTGCCCAAAAAGGCATCAAAAAAAATAAACCATCCTCTTGATAATAGAAAAACATGGGAAAAGCAAAAGAAAGGAAAACATTCCAATTTCCAAAAATAAAAAACATATTTATACGAAGAATTTGTCTTTACCCCGGAGAAGGTTTTGATTAAATGTAGAACAAAAAATATAAGGGCCGAAAATATAAATCAACGTTCGCCCCGCAATTGTTGAATATTTCATTGGACAGAAAAACCAAGGATTATGGGGTTTACTGTGACGATTAATTTATTAATTTAATTTAATGACCAATTGATAATGTTATAATTTTGGGTTGAGTTGCCAAAAATGTAACAATTGAAAATGAAAAATATGTTTTGTTGTGTATACGCAGGTGAAAAAAAAGAAAGGAAAAAGGGAGAGAGAGAGAGAGAGAGAGAAGAGGGGGAGAGGGGGAAAAGGGGGAAGAGAGATTTCAAAAAAGTTATCATAACAAGTGTAACTAAAAAAAATTTCCAATTTATGACAAAAAAATCTATTATTATTATTATTATTATTAATTATTATTATTATTATATTATTATTATTATTATTTTTATTATTATTTGTAGTATAGTAGAGTTGTAGAGTTGTTGTAAGTTTTAGTAGAGTAGTAGTAGTAGTAATTTAGTAGTAGTTTTGTAAAGTTAGTGTAGTATATAGTAGTATAGTAGTAGTAGTAGTAAATATAGTAGTATTGTTGTAGAAGGGGTAGTAGTAGTAATAGTATTAGTAGTAGTAGTTTGTTAGTTAGTAAAAAGTTAGTAGTAGAGTATGTAGTTTGTATAGTAGTAGTAGTATATATATAAAAAGTATTGTTTTTAGAGTAGTAGGTATAAAGTAGTAGTTAGTATGTAGAGTTAGTTGTATATAGTAGTAAGTATAGAGTTGTTAGTGGTAGTATTATAGAGTATTTGAGAGTATATGTATAGTGTAGATTAGTAAAAGTAGTATAGTAGTTAATAGTATAATAGTAGTTTAGTAGTAGTGTTTTTAGAAAAATTTTGTAGTATTAGTATTATTAGTAGTTTAGTATTGTGTATATTTTTAGTATTAGTATTGTAATAAATAGTAGTATTATAGTAGTAGTAGTGTATAGTAGTAGTAGTTGTTGTTTAGGAAATTTGGGATATAGTTTAGTATATAGTAGTAGTATTATATTAGTATAAATTAAATAGATGTAGTATATATAGTTTATAGTAGTTTTTTAAAGAGTATAGTATTATGTAGTAAGTAATTATAGTATATATTTATTGTAGTAGTATATAGGGTTTGTAGGGAGTAGTATTAAAAAAGTAGTAGTAGTATAGTATATATAGTTTTTAGTAGTAGTAGTAATATAGTAAGTTTGGGAGTAAGTAGTAGTTGTAGTAATTTTAGAATAGGTAGTATTTAAAGTATAGTTTTTAGTATAGTAGTAGTTTTTAGTAAAGGGAGTAGTTAAAATAGTAGTAAAAGTATATAGTATGGTATATAGGAGTAGTAGTAAATTATAGGTATAAAGTAGTAGTAGTAGTAGTAAGTAAATGTTAGTGTGTAGTATATATAAAAGTAGTATATTGTAGTAGTAGTATATAAGGGAAGGGGAGTTTTATGTGTATAGTAGTAATAGAGAGGATAGTTGTTTTAGTTAGTTAGTGAGGTTTTTGTAGTATGTAGTAGATTATAGTTGTATAGAGTAGTAGTTTAGTATAGTATATATTTAGTATTGTTATAGTAGTTTGTATAGTAGTTTAGTATATATTATATAGTAGTTTTTAGTGGTTATAGTGTAGTAGTAGTAGAAATTTAGTATGTAGTATAGTAGTATAGTAAATATTTTAGTGTAGAGTGTATTATATATAGTAAATTTTGAAGTAGTGAGTAGTAGTATAGTATAGTATTAAAATTTTGAATTAAAATATTAAATTTTGTTATATAGTTAGTAGTTTTAGTAAAAAAGTATGTAGTGTATATAAAGGGGTAGTAGAGTATGTATGTTTTAGAATGTAGAGTGATTTAGTGTAGAGAAATAATAGTAGTTTTGTAGTAGTAGAGTTGTAGTAGTAGGTTTTGTTTGTTTTTAAAATAGTAGTTTAATCTCCCATTTTGACCATTCAACATTTATTTTACATGTTTTCCAAGGGGTTTAATTTAAGATCAAAAAATTTTTTTTTTTTTTACTGGGGGGGGGGGGGGGGGGGGGGTGGCTAGCTCATTTTGTAAACACTCCTTCAAACCAAAATGATCTGTACCATTTTGTTTGAAGTTTGAGATTTTTCACCCAATTGGGGTTTATGGTTTGTTAGATATAACGAAAATAGGCTGGAGATTAGCGTTTTTCAAAGGATAGCAAGCAAATTTTCGCTGTCCGTTTGGGGGTATCAAAAAGGAAAAGCCTCGGCCCGTGAACCCCACACCCTTTTAAAAAATATTTGTTTTATAAAGGATATTGACCGCTTTCATAGTGGGGTAGCCACAATAGTTTAAATAACTCGCTACATACTCTTTTTCGCATAAATCCACACTTTCCAAACCCGAAATAAAAGATTGATCTTCACAAGTGATAAAAATGTTTTTATTAAAATACCACTACACTATCACCTTTTTATTATTTCAATTATAAAAAGATAGTGATAATATGATGATGAGACAATGATTTTGAATATTGCAAAAAAAGAGAACCTATTATATATAAATATATGGTTTTTCTTTAAATGGGCGTTTGGGTTAAAGTTTTTGTCAAATTTT
>NW_027627017.1:0-5569 GCF_034508935.2 Berghia stephanieae
AAATTTCATAAGAGAACTTATGTATCATTCCGATTGAGTAAATTGTTTTTAAATCTCAACTAAAAAGGGAAAGGGGAAAAATTAGACGCCCCAGGGGGGAACTCCATCTTTATGATTGAATTATTTAAAAAGAATGAGCCCCTTCTTTGCCCGGGAAAAGGCAGGTTGTTCAAAAATTGCTCAGACAAATATAGGAAGATTTTTTTTGCTAACCAAACTTGCGAAAGTCCTTGGAGATATCAAATTTCCAAATTGTGTTAAAAAATCCCTTTTTTGAGATCATTAAAGGTTTCCATAAATTTGCAACCCAAAGTATCCCGAATAAAAGAATCAGTAGAACAAAGTTAGAAATGTTTCTTGAGTCTTTCCTAAAGCCGTTCTTGAAGTCAATGTGTTCCAAATAGAAGTTAAATGGCAGACGCGTGTTGACCATCTTATTCATTAGATTGCATTGGCAGTTGGTGATAGGCGGAGTATTTAAAGATTCATTTTTTGGGAAATTTGGGAAAAACACACAAATCAGATTCAATCTCGTTGAAAAGTCCTCATTATTAATTTCATAACAAAATGGCCATAAGGGCAACCCGACTTTTTTGTGGAAGATTACCATTTTTTAAACAAAATCCAATGCTTTTGGGCTAGCAACCTTTTACTATGTGTCGTCTGGAAGTTGTTTAGTTTCTTGCTGTCAGTATATATTGGGGGGGGATGAGAATCAGATCTTTAAAAAATCAGAACGGATCAATTCGGTCAGATTCCTTGATATTCCAAAACATAAATCTCAATGCAACAGTTATCAGACTCCTTTTCGGGGAGTTTGGGAATATACCCGGGCATTGAACAATGAAAAAATTTTTCCCATGGCTGAAAAGGAAGCCCACACTTGATGACCTTCTTTTATATTGTCTTGGGGTCCCATCCGCCCCATATGCCACTTAATGCATCCCCAATTACAATCAGCCCCACATAAAAGAAATTACTGCAATTTTAACACACGCTGTCGAAATAATAAAATGATATTACAATCATTGGTAGTCATATACAGCTTAAAAATATATGAAGTCACTCGGCTCTTCATTTTTGTTGTAAAGCCCGGCAAGATAGGTGATTATTTTCCACTTAAGTCTCTCAAACCCGTAGCCAATTTTAAAACTTATAGCCTGGGGACTGCCCAAAAAAAATGACGTCAAAAGAAAAGTCTTTGGCCACAAAAGAAAACAAATAGGATTCAAAGTCTGATGTCAGGTCCGCCCTCAACGACCAGCTTGGTTCTAAAAAAAGAAAATCGGTACTTTAAAGAAAAATGTTAATACGTATTTCCTTTTCTTTTTTTAGAATACGGCAAATAACAAGGGGAAATTTTAAATTTTAAAAATCTTTTTAAGGGGGGGGAAAGAAAAAATTTTGTATTTTTAAAAAATTTTTACATTTTTTATGACGTTCTTTTTTTCTGACTTTTTTGTATTTGAGCCAAAATTTTTCCCCCAGTTCAATACAGGTAAGAAAGGTGACTTTCAAAAAATGCCCCCGCCCTAGGGGCCCCCAAAAACCAAAAGATTTTTATAGGCGAGCGCAATATTGGGTTGGGAAAAAAATTTTTTTTTTGGGTTTTTAAATTTGGGGGTTTTTTCGTTTTTTGGGGGAAAATTTCCCCCACAACAATGAAAACCCAAAAAATTTTTTTTTTTCAGAAACCCCAAATAAACTAAGCCGCATTTTCCTATCCGGGGGTTTTTTGGCAATTTTTTAGTACTCCCCAAAAAGGGAAAACCCCAAATTGGGGGTTTTTTTTTCCCCCTTTTTTTGGGTTTTGAAAATTTTGAATTGGGCTTGGTGGCTCTAAGGTGCAAAAGAAAGGGGTTTTAAAAAAGTTAAAAAAAAAGGGGGGTTTTAAAAAGTCGCCCCCATAAACCAAAGGTAACATGGAAAGGGGGGGGGGGGGGGGGGGTTTTTAAAGGGGCAAGGGGAAACACGGAGGAAAAGCTTACAAATTTTAATTTTTTTCAAAGTTTTAATAATTAAAATTTTTACAGTGGGGAAATGTCATTTTTTTTCCAAAAAAAAAGAATCTGAATAAGCTGCTGTCATGTAGTCGTTAAAAACCCCCCGGATACAAATATTAAATTTTAAAATTTTTGGGTTCCCGTTGAAAAACAAAAAATTTTTTTAAAAAAATCCCCAAAAATTTCCCCAATTTAAATTTTTTTTTTTTCCAACATGAAAAAAATTTTTGATAAAGAAAATTTTAAAAAAAAAAGTTTTTGGGGCCTTTTAAAAGGGGGAAGATTTTAAAATATTTTAATCAGTATTTTTAGCCAAAAAATAAGCCATTAACATAATAAACCCGACCCCCTTTTTTTTAATTGGCAAAAATTTTTTTACATTGCCCTTTACAAATTTAACAAAAAATCAAAAAAAAACCCTTTTAAAAAAAACAAAAACAACAAAAACAACAACAACAAGAAGGGAAAAGCATCAACAACCAAAAAACCCCCCGACACGTGCGCGTTTTTCCCCCCTTTTTTTCCCCTTTTTTGACGTAAACTTTTCCGACCTGCCGGGGAAAGGGGAAAAAAAAACAAAAAAAAAAAGGGGGGAAAAAAAAGTTTTTTTTTTAAAAGTAAGAGAAAAAAACAAGCAATGAAAATACACTTTTATTTTATCTTGGGGAAAAACAAATAATTTAAAAAATCTGCCTACTTCCCACGAACAATTCGAAAACTTTTTTTATAAATTTCAAATTTTTTTTTGTCAAAGACAACCTTTCCCCGGGGGTTTGGTTTCTTTCCCTTTTTTCCTTTGGGGTAGGGGGAAAATGTATAAAAACCCCTTTTAAAAAGGGCTTAACAAAGCGCCCCTAGAGCGGGAAAGAAGGATGTCCCAACCCCAAAGAGAAAAAAAAGCGCAAGTAATATGGGACTAAAAACAAATAGTGGAAACTATGAAACTTGTTGATGGTTTAAATTTTTAAAAGTAGATTTTCAAGACTATTTTGAATTTTTAAAAAAATATTGGAGAAAGCAAAAAATTTTGGGGAAATAAAGGGTATATTTCGATCAGGGATTTTTGTTTTTTTTATTTTTTTTCTACTGCATTTTGGAAATTAACAAAAATCGAGAAAAAATCTTTTGGAAAAATCAAAGATCAAAATCGGGCAAATAAAAACTCGGCAGGGGCGCGCAGATAAATCGGCAACAGGGGGGCCAATGCGACTCCAAACTTGAAAGGGGCGACATTTCCTTACAATTTGATAACAATCAGTAGAGCCAACGGGTGACAAAATTACCCCCTAATTTTAACCTCCCCCCCCATTTTTCAGAATTTTCCAAATTTTTTACACTCAACTCAAAAATAGTTTTTTTCTTACCAAATAAAAGAAAACAAATACATCTTCAAAATTTTATCGCTAAATGAACTCACACACAGTGGCACGTTTTAATCTAAATTAAAAATTTTTCTTTAAATTGTTGTTTCAAAAAAATCGAATGATAAAAGTGCGGGTTTGGGCGAACGAAATTGACGATTTCCGGGGTTGGGAAAGAAGGGTTTTTAAAAATTTCAAGTTAATCGTATTCTCCATAAAAAATAGTTTTTAAACTTTTTAATTGCAAATAATTTGTTAATTGGCAAACTTTAACCAGGGGGGAACAATTTTTACCCCCACCCCATTTTTTAAGAATAAATTTTAAAACGTAAAAAAAATCACTCACGATTCTTTTAAAATCAACCTCAACCCTTCCCCCCTCCCCCATTTTTGCTTTTCCCCTGTTCCAAAAAAATAATTAACATAAAAAAAAAACGACAACCTTGGACGTTCGAAAAACTATTAATTTAACAATTCAAAAAGTTCTATTTCCGGGGACTTTCTGGGGCACTCTCCCCGGCGGTTTTTCCTTAGTTAAGCGCGCAAATTTGAGTCCTTGGTAAAGATTCTTTACTCGCTTTTTTTTCACCCACTCGATAAAATTTTTCTAAACGGGGGAAATTTGTCCGTTCATGATTAAATTTCGTTGTTAGTGACCTTTTGTAAAGCACTTTACATTAAAGAAATTTTTGCGCTATTTGCATGTTTCCCTTCAAAATTTGAAACTTATTTTAAGTTTTTTTCAGGGGAAGGACTAAAGAAATTTCTTTAAATTGACAAAAACAAAAAAAAAAAATTTTCGCATTTCTGTCACAAATTTAAAAATCATTTTTTTGGAAATTTTGGTCTCCGGGCAAAAACTTTTTGAAACAAAATCACAAAAAATTTGAAAGCATATGCGTATTCATAACTGGGTCAGTTGGAAATACCTAGAAATTTAGATATTGTGGGATGTAAAATAAAAAAACCCCCAAAAAGGGACGGAACTTTTTGAAGGGGAAAAAGGTTTGTATAGCCTGCTGGAAAAAAATAAAATATGTAAACAAATTTGAGCAGGGGAAACGGGGAGAGCGCTATATTTTTTCCCAAATTTTATAACTTTTAAAAACTCCTGATTTATTTTCTCCACACCGGGGGAACGGGGGCGGGGGGCTTTTCCGGGTCTTTTCCCGGCAGAAAAATGCGGGAAAATCCCGCCAAATTGACATGCCGCCAAAGACAACAAGGGGGTGGGGTTATACAGGGGTTTTTAAAGGGCAAAGGGTGATTGGTACCAAGATTTCCCCCAATCCTAACTCATTGAAGCCGCCCATCCCAATACTGTCAAAATATGCAGCTGAATTGCGTTTTTTTACTGATTAGCTTTGTGATGAGGTGTTTAAATGATGAGGGTATGATGATATGAGATGATGATATATGGAGATGAAGAGATGATAAGGAGGGGAAATTAGGAACAGCGATACCAGTTGAAAATGTTTTTTCCAAGCTGTGTGAAAAAGTCATAAAATTCGTTTGGTCAAACAAAATTTATTTTAAAAAAATCTTTTTAAAGGAAACCCCAATACCTTATAAAATCGGAAATATTTCGCAGTCACAATAAATGATCGTGAGCGGGGGATTTTCCCAAATTACCAATCAGGCTAAATGACCACGTCCTGTTCATACCTAGGGGAAAAAAATATTCAAAACTTACAAAATCTAAAACTTATTCTATAAAAAATTTTAATGTTAAAATAACTAAAACCCCGAAAAAACCCAAAACTTTACAAACAGAAAAGAAAAAAAAAATAATTTTTCAAAAATAAAGCTTGCGGTTTAAGACAGAGAGAGAAGAGAGAGAGAGAGAGAGAAAAAAAGGGGGGGGGGGGAGAAAAAAAAGAGAACGGGTGTGTGTGGGGGGGGGGGGGGTTTAAAGATGGTTTTACACAGAAGTGTAGCAGGGCTCCTTTTTTTATTTTTTTTAAACCCAAAAGAAGTTAAAGGGGGGGGGGGGGGGGACACTAAAGGGTCATTTTTTTAGTTGATAAAAAAATTCCCAAAATTCATGCATATCATAATGTAATGTTTGGGGGAAAGGATGATTGCATTAAAAAAAAATTCGAAAAAAATTGCCCCCTTTTTTTGATGGAAACGAGCCATATTGGAAAATAAAAAACAAATCTTTAAAAAAAACAAAGGCTTTTTTGTTTCAAAACCATTTTTCCC
>NW_027627018.1:0-5568 GCF_034508935.2 Berghia stephanieae
CTTCCGGATGGCAATGTTGTGAACTCCATGGCCAACCGCATTCTATCTATCAAGTAAACGGGGAAAAAGAAGAAGCGAAAGTGAAATGCTGATGAATATAACGAGTGACAAGCACTCCAACCAGCCTAATGAACTCTTAGAATCTGGCATGGTACCAAAATATTACCCTTTATCTGAAACCATTGATTTATATTATAGATAGTACGAAGTTGACGTCACTCAGGTCTTTGTTTTTTCTTTTTTGCCATTCACGTTTCTGAGAAAATTCTCACTAATCTGTATAACCAGACTATAAATGTTCAAGGTTACACATATTTTTGTTTTGCTCCATTATACTTCCGGATGGCAATGTGGGGAGTTTCTTTGGAAAAGCTATCTATAGATAGTATGCGCTTGGCTAAGAAGCTCACAATATTGCCACCCGGGAAAAAGTATAAACGGACCAACACATAAAACTCTGTGTAACCATAAACTTTTTAGCTAGATAATACAGTTAAGTGAGAATTACTCATAAACGGAATGGCAAAAAACAATAACAAAGGCCTGAGTGACGTCATCTTCGTTCTATCTCTAAAATATTTTTGAAATGAATCTTTCTACGAGATTTTATTCAGTAAATTTTAGAAATGATAACATATTAAAAGCATAAAGAGTTATGTCCCTTATATTGGCAAAGAGAACTGACTGCGAATTTTCCAAGGTCATGATAAAATAAGGACTAAAGCCCCAAAAAGAACGAGAGGAGAGAGAGAGAGTATGAAGTTGACGTCACTCAGGTCTTTGGTATTGTCTTTTGTCATCCAGGTTTATGAGTTATTCTCACTAAACTGTATTTTCCAGACTATAAACGTTTAAGGTTACACATGATTTTGTGCGTTGGTCCGTTATACTCCGGATGGCAATTTGGTGAGCTCTTAACCAAGCGCATATTATCTATTATATGTATTGTTAAATTCACTCCAAATCCTTATCAGGAGATAAAATAAATTATAAAGCGCTTTGGGTACGTGTTTGTTATGAATAAAATCTTTGCCAAACGCAAAATTTAAAACACCAAAAGTGGAAAATATTATTTTAATAAAATAATAATAATAATACATGTCTTTTTAAAATAGCGCTTTGCCCCTATATCAACAAGCCCAAAGCGCTTACCAGAAAACGTGGCAACGTTCACTCAAACATACAACCACTCAAACATGCAATATGAAATAAAGCAATAAAATTCTACAGTGTTACATATTAAAAAGAAACTTTTTAAAGATGTTTTTTTTTTAAAAGAATTTAAATTGAGCTTTTATATAGCGCAATATCCACTTAATGTGCTCAAAGCGCTATACAAGGGGTCCCTGGTCAACAGCAACATTTAACATGTAGGACGGGACATAACGCCTATTAGGCGATATTACAATTTTTCGGACAAATACAACGCTGTTAACGGCCAGGTACTCGTTTTACACCTAAGTACCGTGAAAGAATGTGAGTAAAGAGTCTTTTCCAAGGACTCAACTATGCGCGAGCGCGAGGCTCGAACCCAGGACCTTCCGATCCGAAAGCGAGTGTCATACCACTAAACCACATACCCGCAAGAATTCTGCATCATTACTTTCTATGACATATCTTGGAAGGGAGTTCCAGATAAGGGGTGCCGAAGTATTCCTTCTGAATGTTCCCTCCATCCCCCGAAAATGTCATAGGCATCACTGGATGCGTAAGAAAGTACATGAATATACGTGTAGCTTATTATGAAGATACTACAAGCTCATATTTGCAGTCTAATGACCGGACCCAATTATGACTTGCTCCAACATTGTTGTAATGGACGATGTTTTGTATTGGTTTGAGTGTCGGTTCATGACAACAATGGACTATTATACTAGGGCTCAATAGTCTGATGTCACGTCCGCCCAGCAATGAGTAGCTTGGTTCTAAACAAAGAAAATTGTTACTTTTTATTCTTCGTGCTGGCTAGAACTTTTTCACATGTCATGTGATCAGAATGTATAAAATTCAAAACATGATCAGATAGTTTATAATGTTTTTCTCCTCTGGATACACTTTTATGCACGTCGAAGAAGTATTTCATAAGGGCGTCCGCCATTGTCCGATAGTTTAGAACCATTTACTAAGTTACTTTGCGTCATTACGAGGGAAATGACGTCACGACTGTCGAAGCCTATTGAGAAAAAAACCCCATATTCTTTGAGCTTTTATATAGAGCAACATCCATTAAACGTTCTCAAAGCGCTTTTACAAGGGATCCCTGGCCAACAGCAACAGTTAACATGTAGGATGAAACATAACGCCTGTTAGGCAATATTACAATTTTTTTCCAACAGAGACAACACTCTTAATGGCCAGGTACTCATTTTACACCTAAGTACGATGAGAGAATATATAATTTCTATATCATAAAGCTTTGTTCAGTTAGAAAACAATTGAAGTCTGATTTTCCCAAACCTGGTAAGTCGATTTTATTTTTACTTTTTGAGATTTCCATCCATGAGATAAATTAAAATGTTAATTTTATATTAAGCATCAAATTACACAAACAGATTCTTAGATTTATTAGAATTTGAAGTTTAAATATAAAAACAAAATTATGATAAAATAATATACCGAATGATAATTTTAGGGGAAATAATCCTCAATATCATCTCAAAATGGGAAAAACGAGGTTGGGGAGTTTGGGAAAACCACTCTTCAATTTTATTTCCATTCATATCATCTAAGTTTGTTTTGATAATGATAATGTGCCAAAGCGAGTGAAATGAAACGCAATGAATCTACAACAGGACACACTAATCTCAAACGCCAACTCCAACAAAATCTCGAACAATATGACAATGTTATAAATAAACCAACAGGGAAAATTAAGCATGGATTTTATTGTGTTTTGTGATTTTAAATTGGTCACCTCCCATTATTTATTTTTCATATCAAAAATCTAGTTTAATACTGTTGATAGAAGGCGTATAATATTTTTCTAACAAAGGGAATCCAAAATCAATTTAAGCCTTAATGCATTGGTTTTGCTTTGATTTCTGTTTTGCTTTTGAATTAAAAAAACCATAACATATTGGCAAACTCATCATCATCATCATCATCATCATCATCATCATCATCATCATCATCATCATCATCATCATCCTCATCATCATTATCATCCTCCTCCTCCTCCTCCTCCTCCTCCTCCTCCTCCTCCTCCTCCTCCCCTCATCATCATCATCATCATCCTCATTCATCATCATCATCATCATCATCATCATCATCATCATCATCATCATCCTCATCATCATCATCATCATCATCCTCCTCCTCCTCATCATCATCATCATCACCATCATCATCATCATCATCACCATCATCATCATCATCATCATCATAAATCATCATCATCATCCTCATCATCATCATCATCATCATCATCATCCTCACCATCATCATCATCATCATCATCATCATCATCATCATCATCACCCAATCATCATCATCATCATCATCACCACGGCTTATCCCTCCAGGACATGACCTCCACAACTTCCAACTCAAACAAGCTTCTGTCCTTCGCCATCCTTCCCACATTCAGTCACTGGCTTATTCATCCAATCGCTGATGTCTTGTGACCATCTTCTTAGTCTCCCTCCCCCGCTTTTACCCCTCCACAAATCCTTCTAGAATTTATTTTCAAGAGTGTCTTATCTCAAGTATGTCCAACAAAAATATGCAAACTTGTCCAAATAAAAAAAAAGGACAAACTACGCTGTTTAAAATAAGCATTGATATTTGAGCTTGCAGTTGAATGCTTTATCGAAAGGAGAAGTTGTATCTTGTAATTGGATTCAATAGTCTGATGTCACGTCGGCAAGCAACGGCGAGCCGAGTGGTTCTAAACAAAGAAAATTGGTACTTTTTATTCTTCATGCTGGCTAGAACTTTTCATACGTCATGTGATTCAGAATGTATAAAAGTCAAAACATGATCATATTTATAAATTTTTTTCTCCTCTGGATAAAACTTATATGCTCGTTGGAGAACTATTTCATAAGGGCGTTCGCCATTTTGCCGATAGCTTAAAGCCAGTTACTAAGTTACTATGCGTCATTACGAGGGATATGCCCGTAACGAGTGTTGAAGCCAATTGAAATTGTTTTTAATTTTGTAAAACACTTAATAATAGTTGATAGTGTGGTGCGACTGTTGTACGGGTCTCTTGGTATGAGTGTGTTTATGATTTGTTAGGTGACATTGTAAAGCGCTTTGAGGTTTCGGCTTTTGTGCGCTATAGAAGAGTACTTGATTTATTATTTATTATTATTTTATTATTATTATTATTATTTATTATTATTATTATTATTATTATTATTATTATTATTAATCTTGCGCAACGAAATAAAATATATCCAATGGAAAACACTACTGTAACATTTTTCTATCTTATATATCTCTGTGATTTACACATGAAGTTAATATTACATCCCCCCCTTTTTTTTTTACCCCCAACTTGATTCTATTTAATATTACTCATCTTGATTGAAGAAAAGACGTAGAAATGTATGTCCATTTTTAAACGAAAATGGTTTTGATAGGGCTGAGAAGTCGTGACGTCAAACCTTGCCAGAAGACAATAGAGAATAAAATTTTTTTTTCCGCGGCGGTGGTGTCTAGAAATGACTTTGGGTTTGAAACGAATATTTTTGTGTTCGTGGATAGCTCACACGGTAGAGCCCGCTCTCACCTGCCAGGCGGAGTTGTCGTACCAATAAGGTCGCAGGTTCAAACCCCACCACCGCCGAGGAAAAAAAATTTTTTATTCTCTATTGTCTTCTGGCACTTTTCTACTCACTTCATCTTGTTGTTACCAACATAAGTGCCTGCTCCACTCACTTTTCTGAATTAAAAATTCACCCATACACCGGAGCATACTCAATGTCTCAATCGTTTCTATGTTATATGTTTGTGATGAGAATATTGGCTATTAAGCTTAACTGCTGGTCAAAATTACTTCGCGATGGTGGTGAACGAATCGGCGATCTCAAGAAGTGGGTGAGAGGGGGATCTAGAAATGACTTTGGGTTTGAAACGAATATTTTTGTGTTCGTGGATAGCTCACACGGTAGAGCCACGCTCTCACCTGCCAGGCGGAGTTGTCGTACCAATAAGGTCGCAGGTTCAAACCCACCACCGCCGCGGAAAAAAATTTTTTATTCTCTATTGTCTTCTGGCACTTTTCTACTCACTTCATATCTTGTTGTTACCAACATAAGTGCCTGCTCCACTCACTTTTCTGAATTAAAAATTCACCCATACACCGGAGCATACTCAATGTCTCAATCGTTTCTATGTTATATGTTTGTGATGAGAATATGGCTATTAAGCTTAATGCTGGTCAAATTACTTCGCGATGGTGGTGAACGAAAACGGCGATCTCAAGAAGTGGGTGAGAGGGGGATCTAGAAATGACTTTGGGTTTGAAACGAATATTTTTGTGTTCGTGGATAGCTCACACGGTAGAGCCACGCTCTCACCTGCCAGGCGGAGTTGTCGTACCAATAAGGTCGCAGGTTCAAA
>NW_027627019.1:2500-5563 GCF_034508935.2 Berghia stephanieae
AGGAAATAAAATTGTTTATACATCTTCAGGGATGATTAGTCTTTATAGTCTTTATAGTCTATAAAAATGATAATTTGATTGTTTTAAACTTAAGCAATCAATTGATAGTAATAATGGTAATAATAAAATAGTAAAAATAATAATAATAACAATAATAATAACAATAATAATAATAATAATAATAATAATATAATAAAATAATAATAATAAAATAATAATAATAATAATAAGTACATCATTTATACCTCGCCTATTCCATAATAACATACAGACAGCTCTAGGCGCCAACCCACTTTTCGTTATCAGGCCCCCTTCCACGCGATACCGATCTGAAAATTTGGTTCACGCAACAAATGACCGCTTATAATATCTTTTTAATGACAATTTTTCTCCTAGTTGCCTCCATATTCATTACCATCGATAAAGCAATTATATTGTCCTGTTGCAGAACATTTATTTCCTGTTGTTTTTTTTTTTTTTGTTTTTTTTATCCTATATAAAATCGATATTCCGGGCGGACACAGTAACTTCGATATAAATCGATACCGTTCTCACATATCGATCCATTATTCATGTTAATGAGTCCATAGCATTTGCCCCTCAATAATTGAATGCAAAATCCAAGACACACATTCAGAGACAGACACACGCACCCACTCATTAAGACAAACGTTTAAATGGGGTAAACAATTTTGTTTAAAAATAAATAGATTGCACCCCGTTCGAAGGAAAACATTAACAATGAATTAAAGCGCCTAAAATTGTTCTGTTCTGTTTGCTTTCTGGTAACATTCGAGCAGAACCGGTATCCATTTCATTCAACCAGTCAATGATGAGGGAATAATCGACAGGGCGGGGGATATGATATATGAAAACAGTTGGCTCTGAATGTATCCTTGGATGAGGCACTTCAAAACTTCCAACACCGTTCTTTGCTCAACATATATATCTAGGTGTAAATGAGTAGGTACCTGGATTGAGCTTTTTTAATATAGCACAATATCCACTAAAAATGCTCAAAGCGTTTTACAAGGTGTCCCTGACCAACAGCAACACTTAACATGTAGGATGGGACATGACGCCTGTTAGACGATATTATACTTTTTTTCCGACAGAGACAACGCTGTCAACGGCCAGGTACTCATTTTACACATGAGAATGGTGAGAGTATGTGAGTAAATGGCCTTTTCCAAAGACTCAACTATGCGCCGGGCGAGGCTCGAACCCAGGACCTTACGATTCGAAAGGGTTACGTCATCAACAATTTGAAAGGACGTCATTTTAAATTTATTTTTAAAACAATTTCTTGGGTTTGGGGAAATTTTGATAAATTTTTGGCTTAAGGGCCCCATATTGAAGCATAAGAGATTACAATCTCCATTTACGGACTATTTTTACGATGTGGCATAATTCTCAATACACTGAGTTTCCTTTGGGTTTAAAAATTTCAAACGAATGCTTTTAAATGATTGTCCCTGCGAATTTAACCCAATAACAGTTGGGAAAAAAAAGAAGCGAAGGTCAAAAATAGCTACTAAATCCATTAACATATCTTTTTTTTGAAGAGTTCCTAAAACTTCCAACTATTCCTAACCCCCAATTCAAAAAATATTTTTAAAATTTTACGTTTCCAGTACTCTATCTCTTCATCACGGATTCCAAAAGCAACCAGCGTCTACCTCACCCCAACTTTTCCTCACCATCAAAATCATCATCAACATCATCATCATCATCTATAATCCTTCGACGTAGAGAGAATCGGCCACCATTCTCCCAACAGTTCCTGGTGACGTCAACGCAGCACGCGCCAACCTAGTCCAAACCTTCATCGACAGGTTCTCGTCCAAGTGTCACCCAGGTCTTCTTCCAAACGTCAAAATTTCCTTCCTCCAGCTTCAAGGACGGTTTTCGGGTCGGGATGAACTATCTCCGGCGCCGATTCTCGTCCGGCGATCTCCAAGGCGAGGCTGCTGATAAGGAAGACACGCCCCCAAATGTTGGGGGTCTCAACTTCCGGTAAGAATTTTCCTAATGAATTGTAAAGATAATGGTAATGATGATGATGATGTTGATAATAATAATGTTAATAATAATAATAATAATTAATAATAATAATAATAATAATAATAATAATAATATAATAATATAATAAATATATAATGATAATAATAATAATAATAATAATAATAATAATAATAATAATAATAATAATAATAATATGATAACAAGAATACGCTGAACATCTATATAATAGCGTTGTGAACACCGAAACATAAAACTCTAAACACTTAAATTACATTGGCTTAAACACACAAACATACACACACACAAACACACACACCCATATACACACTCAGACGTACGGACAAAAACAATCAAACAACACAATACTAACCAGACACCTTTCTTGCTTCTAATAATACCTACTAAAAATAGCAAACGTTTAAAAATAAGCATACTTGATTCATTCAGTGCCTCTCTACCTAATAATAACTCCGATTTCTTTGATTTTCCATTCCAAAATTACGTCTGTCGGAAACTAAAGTCAGCAACAACAACTCAACAACAACAACAACAACAACAACAATAACAATGTCCAAATTGTCTCAATCTTTTCATTATCACTCAAAATCACGCCTACCAAATAGTCCATAATAATATCACTACTCCAGACGGAGTCTTCCCTTTTCGACACACTGTTATAACACCCTAAAGCTAATTTATTCAGGACGACCTCTGTTGTCGCTGCTTGTCGAAAGAAGTCTAAAAAAGGCTTGTGATAATGATAATAATGTTATCATGGTGTGTCCTAATGATGAGTAGAATATTGATTTTGTCGGGGGAAAGAAACTGACATTAAGACCCCGTGGTGGTCAATGCGGACGTCGGCGGTCGACCGTGGACCAAACAACCACTACATAGAAATGCCATCAACCTATCGCGTTTCTTATCAGGCAAAATACGTTGGTGGTCATTGTTTAAATTATGTTCGGTGGCCGGGTAATTGAGAGTCATAATCTCATTTGTTTTGGGGTTAATATCAATATTCAGTCTTAATTTCTT
>NW_027627020.1:0-5566 GCF_034508935.2 Berghia stephanieae
GAAAAATCGAATTTTTTAAAAACGCAAAATTTTCCCCAAAAAAAAAGGAAAAAAATAAAAAACTTAACTCCCCAAAATCTACTTTTTGGGGCTTTTAAACCAAAAAAAGCCAAAAAGGACTCTTTCATGCAAATTTTATGATTTTTTTCACACGTTGAAACCCGGGAAATTTTAAAAAATCGCAAAATTTCCCCCCCCCCCCCCCTCCAAAAAAAAAAAAAAAACTAAAAAAAATGAAAAATCTGGGAAAAAACCCAAAAATTCACTTCCCGACATTTTGAATCCGAAAGATCTAAATGGGGCTCTTTCATGCAAAAGTTCTATTTTATCATAATTTTAAATCTCGGAAATTTAAAAAATTCCCAAATTTTCAAACCCCAAAAAAAAAACGTGAAAAAATAAAAAACAAACCCAAAATTCATTTCTAAAAATTGGAAACTCAAAAATCTCAAAAAACCTTTTCATCAAAAAATTTATGATTTTTATCACACTGTTGAAACCTCGGAAATTAAAAATCTCAAATTTCCCCCCCCCCCCCCCCCCCCCCCAAAAAAAAAAATCCTGAAAAAAATCTAAAAAAAAAAAAACCCCAAAAATCTACTTTCTAAACATTTGGAACTCAAAAATGCCAAAATGGACCTTTTATGCAAAAGTTCGAGATTTTTTCACCTTTGAAAACTCGGAAATTTTTAAAAAAACGCAAAATTTAAACCCCAAAAAAAACGTAAAAAAATCAAAAATCTTAAAAAACCCCAAAATTTTACTTTTTAACATTGTGAACCGAAACACGTTTTAAAATCTACCTTTCATGAAAAAGTTCGATATTTTACAGATTTCATAATTCGAAATTTTAAAAAAAACGTCAAAATTTTTCCAAAACCAAAAAATCGAAAATTTTAAAATCCAAAATTTAATTTAATCATTTAAAACCTGAAGATCCAAAAACACTATTTCATGAAAAAAAATTTTAAATTTCATCAAATTGCGAAAACCGGAAAATTTTTAAAAAAACGAAAAATTTTGCCCCCAAAAAATTAAAAATTCAAAACTTAAAACTCCTAAATTTTACTTTTTTTAACATTGTGAAACCGAAAGAATTTCAAAATTGACTCTTTCTGCAAAATTCGAAGATTTTATCGATCTTTTCCGAAAACTTTCCAAATTTGTCGAAAATTCAAAATTTAAAAAAAAGCCAAATTTCACCCAAAAAAAAAAAAAACTGAAAAAAATGAAAAATCGGAAACTCAAAAATTTTCTTTCTAAAATTTTGAACTAAAAGAAAGCTCAAAATGACTCTTTCATGCAAAAAATTTGATGATTTTATACACTGTTGAAACCTCGGGAAAATTTGAAAAATCGTCAAATTCCCCCCCCCCCCCCCCCCCCCAAAAAAAAAAACAGGGAAAAAAAGGGAAAAATTTTAAAATCCCAAATTTGTTTTTGAACCTGAAAAAAAAGGAACATCAAAAAAACGACAAAATCAGCAAAAATTTGAAATTTCTCAAACTGTCGAAAATCGAAATTTTTTAAAAATCGTCAAAACCACCCCCTAAACGGTAAAACGTCAAATTTCATTGTGAAAAAACGAAAATTCGAAAATCCAATTTTACTTTTTTTAACATTGAACTAGAAAAATATCAAAGTCGACATTTCACAAAAAAATCAAGACTCAGAAATTTCAACTCGGAATTTTGGAAAAACGTCAAATTTTCTCCCAAAAGATAAAAAATCGAAAATCGGAAATCCCGGGTTTTAAACTTTTAACACGTAAATTAAACTCAAAATATCGCAATTTATGCCAAAAATTTGAAGATTCATCAAACTGCCCGAAAACAAAATTTTTAAAATCTCAATTGCCACACACTAAACGGTACAACGCAAAATTTCCTGTAAAAAAAAACGAAAATTTCGAAAACCAAAATTTTTCTTTCTAACATTTCAACAAAAAAAATTTTAAAGTCACTTTTTCATCAAAAAAATCGAAGATTTATCAAATTTTCGAAATCGGGGAATTTTAAAAATGCCAAATTTTCACCCAAAACAGTAAAAAAATCGAAAATTTGAAAAACCCCCAAAATTTTTTTTTTGAACACTGAAAATTTGAACATGCAAAAAATCGACAAATCACAAAAATTTGAAAATTTCATCCAACGTCGCGAAACGGAAATTTTTAAGAACCAAATTTCCACCCCCCCTAAAAATTAGCAACCAAATTTCTTGTGAAAAAATCGAAAATTTTTGAAAATCCAAATTTTACTTTTTAACATTGAACTAAAAAATATCAAAGTCGACATTTTTAACAAAAAATCGAAATTTCATCAAATTTTCAAAACTCAAATTTAGAGAATCGCCAAATTTTACCAAAAAAGGTTAAAAAAAAAAACAAAAAATTTTTAAAAAAACCCAAATTTTACTTTTTTAAAAAACTTAAAATTATAACATGCCAAAAAAACGACAAATCACAAAAAATTTTAAGATTTCATCAAACTGTCGGAAATCGGGAAATTTTTAAAAATCGCAAATGCCACCCACTAAAGGAAACAAACCAAATTCATTGGAAAAAAACGAAATTCGAAAACCAAAATTTTACTTTTTGAACATTGGGAAAAAAAATATCAAATCACTATTTTTATCAAAAAATCGAAGACTTTTTAGAAATTTCAACTGGGAAATTTTAAAAACGTCAAATTTTTCCCAAAAGAGTAAAAAATCGAAAATCTGGAAATCCCGGGTTTTTTCTTTTAACCTGTAAATTATAACATCAAAATACGCAAGTTCATGCAAAAATTTGAAGATTTTATCAAAATGCGCAAAACAAACTTTTTAAAAAACGTCAATTGCCACACACTAAACGGGACAATCTCAAATTTCACGTAAAAAAACGAAAAATTTTGAAAAACCCAAAATTTTTCTTTCGAATTTCAACCGAAAAAACAAAGTCGACTATTTTATCAAAAAACGAAAAATTTTATCAAATTTCGAAAACCAATTTGGAGAATCGCCCAAAATTTCACCAAAAAAGGTTAAAAAAAAAAAACAAAAATTTGGAAAACCCAAATTTTTCTTTTTAACAAATGTAAAATTATAACATGCAAAAATCGACAAAAACAAAGCAAAAAATTAAGATTTCATCAAACTGCCGAAAAAAGGAAATATTAAAAAAAACGTCAAAATTTACCCCACAAACTTACAATCGCAAATTTCACTGTTAAAAAATCGAAATTTCAAAATCCAAAGATTTATTTTTTTAAAAATTTGGAACAAAAAAAACAAATCCCGTTTCATGCAAAAAAAAATGAAAGATTTCTCATATTTTTCGAAAAATGGGAAAATTACAAAAAAGCAAATTCACCCCAAAAAATAAAAAATCGAAAATCGGGGAAACCCCGGGTTTTAATCTTTGAACACTGTAAAATTAAACATGCAAAATACGCAGGTTTTGCAAAATTTAAATTTATCAAACGTCGCGAAATCGGAAATTTTTAAAATCGTCAATTCCACCCACAAAAAGTGTACAATCCAACATCACTGTAAAAAAAACGAAAATTTTGAAATTCCAAAGTTTTACTTTTTAACTTGAACTAAAAAATAAACAAAGTCGATTATTTCACAAAAAATCGAAGATTTCAACAAATTTTTCGAAGCTCGGAAATTTGAAAAACCAAATTTCTCCCAAAAAATAAAAAAACAAAAAAGGAAAACCCATTGTATCTTTAAACGTAAATCAGAAAATGCAAAAAATTTTACAAGATCAAAAAAAAATTTAAGATTTTTTCCAAACGTAGCAAAATCGGGAAAAAAAAAAAAACGCAAATTCACCCCCCCTAAACTGTAGCAACGCAAATTTCATTGGAAAAATAAAAATTCAAAAACCAAATTTACTTTTAACTTGAAACAAAAAAAATCAAATCGACTATTTCAGCAAAAAAAAAAAGAACGATTTCTCAAGTCGAAACCGAAATTTTAGAAATCGTCAATTCCCCAAAAAAGGGAAAAAACGAAAATCGGGAAAACCCTTTTTTAACTTTAACACGAAAATTAGACCTGCAAAAAAATCCAAGTTTATCAAAATTTTAAATTTCATCAAAAAGCGCGAAATCGACATTTTAAGAATCGTCAATTTCCACACACTAAACGTGTGCAAACGTAAATTCACTGTGAAAAAAACAAAATTTTTGAAACCCAAATTTTCTTTTTTAACATTCAAAAAAAAAACAAATCGAAATTTTTCATCAAATAATCGAAAAAAAATTTATCAAATTTTCGAAAATTCGAAAAATTTAAAAATCCAAATTTTCACCAAAAAAGTAAAAAAATTGAAAATTGGGAAAAACCCTAATTTTCTTTTTTAAAAATATAAAATAGGAAAAAAAGCAAAATACGACGATCAGCAAAAATTTAAAATTTTTGTCAAACGCACAAAACGGAAATTTAAAAAAAACGCAAATTCACCCCCTAAACGTTAGCAATCTCAAATTTTAAAAAAAACGAAAATTCAAAACCAAATTTTAATTTTTTTTTAAAATTGGGAACAGAAAAATGACAAAGTCACTATTTCTCAAAAAAACGAAGTTTCATCAAATTATGAAAACTCGGGGAAATTTTAGAAAATCGCCAAATTTCACCCAAAACAGTAAAAATATCGAAAATTTTTAAAAACCCAAATTTTTTTTTTGAACCTGAAAATTGGAAAATCAAAAAATCGCCCAAAATCATGCAAAAATTTAAGATTTTATCCAACGCGCGAAAACGGAAATTTTTAAAATCGTCAAAATTCCCCCCCAAAATGTAGCAAACGCAAATTTCTTTTGAAAAAATCGAAAATTTCAAAATCCCAAAATTTTTACTTTTTTTTTAACATTGGGAAATAGAAAAAGATCAAAAGTTTCCATTTCATAAAAAAAAATCAAGATTTCATCAAAATGCGAAAACTCGGGAAAAATTTAAAATGCCAAAATTTTAAAACCAAAAAAGGTTTAAAAAAAACAAAATTTTGGAAAATCCCCAAAATTTTCTTTTTTAACACTTAAAATTTGAACAGCAAAAAATCACAAACATGCAAAAATTTGAAGATTTCACAAAATGTCGGAAAAACGGAAAAATTTTTTAAAAATCGTCAATGCCCCCACTAAACTGTACAATCGCAAATTTCCTTGTGAAAAAAACGAAAATTTCGAAAAAACCCAAAATTTTTTCTTTTTTGAAATTGGAACTAAAAAAAGACAAAGTCACTATTTCACAAAAAACGAAGATTTATAAATTGTCGAAAACCGGGAAAATTTTAGAAAACCCTCAAATTTCTCCAAAAAGGAAAAAAAGAAATCTGGGAAACCCCCATTTTTTAACTTTTACACTGAAAAATTAAAACATCAAAATATGACAAGTTCATCAAAAATTTAAATTTTTCAACTGTGCGAAATCAAAATTTTTTTGAATCGTCAAATTTCCCCCCTAAACTGTCAAACGTCAAATTTCATTGAAAAAACGAAAATTTTGAAAATCCCCAAATTTTTCTTTTGAACATTGAAATAGAAAAAGACAAAACGACTATTTCAGCAAAAAATCG
>NW_027627021.1:0-5564 GCF_034508935.2 Berghia stephanieae
CTTTGTATTTCTATGATGCTTAAGGCTTTTTTTTTCACAGACCAGCTGGAAACTTAACGAGAATCAGAGTAGATAACATTTTTTATTAATTTCTTGCAACCTAAAACAGTATATTGATGATTGGGAGCATTTAAAGAAAAGCACATTTTCTTTTTAATTTGTCGGTACTAAAATTATACTTTGATAATGTCTGCTGTGGCTACAAACCCTTTTGACTTCCAGGTTCAATATTTTTCTTTATTCTAAAATTCTTGGGTTTCCTTTCAATGACAACTCGAGATCATTAAAATTCAGCTCACAACATGTGTGTGTAGATTTGATGAAAACATATGTTCGAGTTGAGAAGCAGTGTTCACGAACTTGCTGATCGTTTTTTACTAGCATTTATTTTCCTAACTTACCTGTGTCAATTAACAAAGGCAAGACTCAAATATTTTCTATCTGAACAGTGTGTTTTGTTATTGAATATATTTCCGGCATATACATGTCATATTTCATTCCCACAAAAATAAAATCAGGATTAAGTTGTCTGGGCATCAGCATCGTTCAGGCAGTTGGGGGGAAGTCTTTAAGGAATTAATGAAGCCGATGCTCAACCGGTCTGGAGGACGTTTGATTGATGTCGGCTGTTTGTTCTGCCAGCCGGTGATGTTTTTCTCACTCCCCAATGACAAAGAAAGTCATTGTTATGACTATGAACTATAGTCTATTATTACTTTTGTTACTATATTAATTGTTACTTATTAGCCGCTACTGTTTATTATTATTATTATTATTATTATTATTATTATTATTATATTATTATTATTATTATTATTTATATTATTATTATTATTATTATGATATTGCCTTCATTGCATTCTATTACTAATTATTGATATAATTAATTTCTGATTGTTGGTAAATAATTTATGTGAATTGAATTTTTGTCGATTGGCCAAGGGCCTACAATAAACTTAAATGAAATGTTAGTCTTTGGATAGGACTTGGGTCTATTCTTGATTGCTTTTCCGCCTGGGTCGAGTGAAGCATTTGGAGTAAATTTTGTTGCTCAACGTAAAAAAAAACATGACGCTTACCATTCCGCTGATACTGATACCTCCAAGGGGTGGTTGGGGAAAAAAAACCTAAAATTCTTTTGACATTCTGTCTGATTTTTCGCTGAAAACAACAAAGGACAATCTATGTATTCAGATGAGACTTCAATGTGTTACTATTCCGATTTATGTTCATATTTTGATTATAATGAAGAAGGGAACCCTGAACCCAGTGAAGTGGGTGGATATTGATCTATTTTATTTCTATTTCAAAAACAAAAAATATGGCGTCTTTTCACTGGATTTGTTATGTGGCAGAAGGTCTCCACAAATCTAACATACCTCTTCCAAAGGAATATAGATGGTAAGAAAAAAGTATATAACAAGAAGGAATTATGACAGTTACTTGTCCAGGCCTTAAATATTTGGAATGCTATTCCTCTCTATCGCTGTCATTGTAGCTGATGTGCATACGATCTGTCTATTGATTTATTTTTCATAGTTCATAGCATGATGTGCTTTATTTTCTTCTTTTTTTTTTTCCAGAGAAATACAAAAAGCCAAGGAGACCCTGTCCATACTGTGGACAGTTGCAAACAAAACTCTCAAGGCAATTTGATGAGGAAAACACAAAGATGAGACAGAAGTTTACAGAGGCCATGAAACACCTGTAAAGGAAAGGGATAGAACAATGGAGTTAATCTCAAGAAAAAAGGGCATTTTTTATTCAAACACTAGAAAACAATTTCAATAGTTTATGCGTGGAGAGAGCACAAGGGTCACATGAAGTTGTTATGTGTGCTGGCTGTTAAGGGGTTTTACTCTGGACGAAGGGTTTATGAACACAAAAAGAAATGTAGTAACTGAGCAATGCTCTGTGTACTGGGGTTGTAAAATTTTATCCCGTGGCTCCCCAATGCAAGTAAAAGAAATAAAGGAGAATATTCTTGACAAATTTTCGGAATGATGAAGTGGGAAATTTGTGTTCGATCAGACAAAGCTTATAGTATTGTTAGGAACAAAATTGTGGAGTAAAAGTTCAAAGAAGGAGAAGAAAAGTTTATAATGAGTGATTTACGCATCTTAGGAAATTTGATTTTAAAAACTAGGAAGAGAACAAATCAACCTTCTTTCTCTGGAGAGGACGTGGTGAAGCGTTGTAACTTTAATGAAATATCGCAAAACCATTTCTGAAATGACTTTTGAAAGAGGATGGGACATTGAAAGCAGGCTTGAAGCTTTCAATTGGATTTTATATTGAAAAAGTTAATTAATTTCTTAAAAGGGGAATATATAAATGCAAAACAAAATGGAAGAATCCGCAGAGATAGATTTGTTCAAAGCTGTCCTGGATTATAATTGGGATAGTATTTTTTTTTACAGCCAGAGTTCAATGTGAAGCAAAGAGAACAAATTTGAGAAAACCCAAAGAGATGCCATTAGAGAATGATATAAAGAAGCTACGGCAATTTATTACTGAAGAGATGGTCCGTATTGTGAGGATGATTATCAATTATTTGATTCACATATGTTTGTTAGGCTTCGCAATGTCATCGTAGCTAGGCTTACAATGTTTAATGCGAGGAGAGGCGGAGAACCCGCAAGGATGTTGTTAAAAAGACTGGAATTGATGCAGATTCAGGTGTATGGGTTGATCCCCAGCTTGTACAACATGTCACTGATCCTCTGGAAAAAGCGTTACTTGAGAAGTATAAGCTGGCCTATCAGTCTGGAAAGGGAAGCAAGATGTTGGTCCCTGTGTTGATACCCAATGACACAATTCAGCCTTTAAGGAAACTTGCACAGGAGCGTAAAGCTGTTGATATTTCAGACAACCCATTTCTTTTTTCCAAATACAGGAATATCCAAAGATCATGTAAGTGGTTACATTGCCATCAAATATGTCACTTTCCTTAGTAAAGGATTTAGAGAAACCCCAGTTTGTTAATAGCTGATAAATTCAGGCACCGAGCTTCGACATTATTTGCCTTACTTGATGTCCCACAACACGAGAGAGATGTTCTTCTATCGACATATGGGACACAGTGAATCAATCAATCAAAACATTTATCAGTGTCCACTTGCAATACGAGAAAATAACAGAAGTTGGTCATTTTTTGGGTCAAATTGATAACTCAGCATCGGTCACTGGGGAAGGAAATTGTAACATTGAAACAAATGACTCTGTAGTGAATAGAGACTCAAATGCAAATTTTGGAACATCCATAGTAACAGCTGCAAATCAAGAAGAAATATTTGATGGTGAAGCAGGAGTGCCAAATCAGCTTACGTGTTCTTCAAAACAAACTGAACCCAAGAGGAATTCAAGCAAAAATCGGAGATACATGTCATGGTCAGATGAGGATACAGATAGAGTCAAGTCATATTTTAAAAAACTTTTGTCGAAGATGTTTCAGCACATGGTTCAAGGGGATCATTACCTAGAAAGTCTGAAATTATTTCTGTTCTTAAAACACCACAGGGTATTTTCACAAAAAGGAATCCCTGAAGGTACACTAATTAGTTTGGTGAAGACAAAGATTTTTAATGAAAGAAATAAATATAGAAGGGAAAGAGCGTTTTCAATCGGTGTAATGACATCATGAATTTGATTTGTATTACATTCATTGTATTGTATAGTGTTATTGACATATTTTGGGGGTTTACAAAAACGTTTTTATCTTTATATAGTACAATCTGTTCATCATTGCAATATCCTTTTTTTATATTATATGAACATTCATTTGCTCAGCTTGAGAGACAAATGCTTTGTAGAAACCATAGCTGCCAAACCGTTCTGTTTAAAAAACGGATTTGTTCCGTATTTGACTTTCCTGAGTCCGTAAGTGCTTATTTTTAGTTCAAAAATCCGTATTTTGTAATTTTTTATTTTGACTAATTTTGGGTGTAAAAAAAAAGCCATGTGAGCCTAATGAATTATTATTATTGATCCATTTATTATTACTATTACTACTACTACTATTGTTGTTTATTATTATTATCATTATTATTGGTGTCCAGTGAGAGCATAATCTCCATTTGTGTAGCTCTTTAATTTGAATTATGCCTCTAACATAAATGATTTTTCAACAATTAAAAAAAGTTCCATTCGTTTATATGACGCCTGTATTTTACTCAAACCTTTCATAATGTATTGGAGATTTGCATAGGATAATGGATGTTAGCCTCGATATACTTTGAATATTCTAAGACAGTATTGATACTTTCACTATTTGTTTACAAATATTTATTTTAATTAAGAATAAAATTAAATCCCACCTTTTTGATTGGAAGGTATTCAATAAGAAAATCAATTGCTTATATTGATTAAAGATGACAATGATTATTTCCCTTTATTAATTTATGAAAATATATAAATTTTAAATCCCTTTAAAAAACATCTTCATCTGATTTTAATTTTTTTTTTTTTCAAGCAATTTTTTTGTAACGTTTGGTTAAAGAAAAAATAATATATCCTTTTTAAAAGGTGTGTTTTTTTTGTAAAAGTAAAGAAGTGGAATTCTCAATTTTAGGGGGGTGCATTTTACTTTTTAAAACTACTATTTTTTGTATATTTAAAAGGACCTTAGTTGCATGAAGAAAACAATAGCAATCGTCCTTTCTTTTTATCGAATCACCCCAAATTTTTTTTTTTTACCCCAAAAAGCCCCCCAAGTGATGTCCCGGGTTTGGATTTATGCATTTTAACCATTTAAGTTATTTCATTTATTTTACAATTGTGCTTCTTGTGTATTGGTCCTTATAAAAAAGTTGGGGTTTTGAATTCTTTTTTATATTGTCCGTTCTAAATTTTGATCTCATTTTTGGAAACCCCCTTTTCCCATAGCGGGCAGGGAGGACAAAACTGTGTCTTCTTCCCCTTATATCTTTTTTCCAAAACATGTTTTCGGTCTTTGTCTTTGGAAGGGAATTACTTTTTTTTTTTTTCCGGGGCCCCTCGCCGGAGCCCTAGTGGGAGGGAAGCAGTCAAATGCTATTTATTGTTTTGGGAGAGAATTTTTTTTTTTTTTTTTTTCCTTGTAAATATCTCTTTTTGTTATGTATTATAACTTTTTATTTGTTATTTTTAATGTTAATGAAAAGCTTTTGATTTGTGTTCCTCTTTGTTGGATTTTGTTCTTGTGTCCGGAAAAAAGACTTATATATCTCAAACTAAGTACTTGGGATACGCTCTTGGAATCTAAATCTGATCCCTTTTGTTCCCAGTTCCCCTATGTCTTACTTTCTCTTGGATGCTTCAACGTAATTCTAGAATTTTTTTAAAACTATCCAATTTTCTTCCTTTTTAAAACTGGCGCTGTTTTAAACCTTTTAAAAAAGTGTTGCAAGCGCCGTAAAACCCTTAAAAAAAAAACAACAATCTTTGGGGAAATTCTTTTTAAAAAAAGATTCAAATGTGCTTGGTACCAAACCCAAAAAATTGAGCAACATTTGGACTACCTCGTCATCCTCAAATTTTGTGGAAAAAGTTTGGGGGGACTTTTAAGGGCCCGGGGGGGGGGGGGG
>NW_027627022.1:0-19924 GCF_034508935.2 Berghia stephanieae
TCTACTAAATCTGTTAACGCTGCTGAAGCAATTAAAAAAACCTTTAAATTTTTCTTTGGGTTTTAAAATTTTAGTTTTTAAAAAAATGACGCCGGATTGGTTTTTTTGGGACTTCCCTTTTTGCTATTTTCCCTTTCCCTCCGGGGTGTTCACTCTTTGTTCAATTGGTTTGGGGCCTTTATGGGGGGGTCTTTCCTTGGCAGTTGACTAATGGTACCTTTTTTGAGAGGTTATTTTTTTTTCTTTGTAAATTTACTCTCAGTTTGTATTATTTTCGTTTTTTTTTTAAACTATCTTTGAAAAATTTTTTAGTGCCCCCCTTTTCAACTGGATCCCTTCCCTGGAGGGAAATTTTAAAAAAAATGTAAAAATTACTATTAAAATTTTGTAGGGAATCCTTGTTCTTTTTGAACCCCCCCCTTTTGTTTTTATTTTTCTTTGTTTTTTTTTGACTTCAGATCTAAAAACTGTTCCCAATCATCTTCATTTTCCGGGTGCTGCAATTCCCTCAAAGTGTGTAGGCCCCAAAAAAAAAACCCTTTTAAAAAAATGATTGCGATAAGAGAAATTTTTTAAAAATAAAAAACGTACCTTCTTTTCCCCCCAAAAAGTGTCTAGAAAGGGGTTTTAAAAAATGACAAACCCAAAAAAATTTTTGGGGCCCTTTTTTTCGCTCACGAAGTCCCAATTCGTGACAAAAAATGGGACAAGCCTTTTCGTAATGCTTTTTTAAAAATTTTTTCCCGGTTTATCAAATGAATTGACTGAAATTTGGCACCAGTTGGGAAAAAAAGGTAATTTTGTTATGTCAAGCAAAAAAAACTCTTGCGTTTCCAAAATACCTTTTTAAAAAGGGTTTTTACTCTTTAGAGTAAAATTTTTAAAAAAAAACCCCCCCGGGGGGGGGAATTTTTTTTTGTCGCGACAAGGAAAAAACAGGGGGGGGAAAAAATTTTTTTTTTTTTTTTGGGGAAAAAATTTCATATGAAAATGAGGGAGTTTTTCCCCCTTTTTACAAAACACCATCTAATTTGTCTTCTTTTTTCCATCTTTAAATCACTTATTACGCAAGATACAACCCAAAGGTCGAAAAAAAATGCCGAAAAAGCGTCCCATATTTTCGCGTTTTTTCCTCTTAGCGGGTCATCCAAATAAATGACACCTTTGAAACTGCATAACTTGTTTATTTATGAAATGGATTTTCAAATTCAAAAACATTTTTACTCAGTGGAGATAGGGCTTTGATTTTAGACAAAATTTCATCAATAAAGAGAAAAAAACATTTTTCATAGTCATTGCTAAGGAATTATTCAACTTATAGAATAAGCAGAATGGAGATGGAAATGTATTTCATTATGAAAAGAAATACAAAATTTTGTGGCCTCATCAGATTTATAGAATAGCAGTTATCACCGTTTCTTAATAACCCTTATTCTAAATGGATAGTGAAAACTGTTTATTGCTCTCTGCCTCTTTCAACTGAGCAGTTAGTTTATCACAGGAGAACTTAAGGCCCAACTTTGGTACTGATTGCTTGGTGGACAGTGAGGTTATGGGGAGCAGTGTTGCCAGGTGGATATTTGCCCAAATCTGACTTTGAGTTAAACACTTATAAATCAACATAGTGTATTGTCTCCGATAAAATATATGTTACTAATCGTACTCACCGATTGACAAACTGATCCTTTTTTAAAGGCATGAAGATTCAGAGTTTCCATTTTGTTTGAGCGAGGGAGTTAGACTGGTTCGGATCTTGTTAATTGAATTCGGTTTTGTAATATAGATCAAGGCCAACAGTTTACACTCACAATAGGTGCCCTAAAAGTCACTTTAGGGGAAAAAGAAGAAATACAAATAGGACTTGATTGCTATACTTTTACTTTTTTAAAAGGGTATACAATTCATCAAAATTCCTCCTACACCAGACCATTTTTCCCCGCCAACGATGATAGAAAATCCACCAACCTGCCACACTGATGGGAAGCCAGAATCATAGATTTAGAAAAATAAAGCAAAAACAAAACAAAAATTAGACCTTAGGTTGAATCCTGTTCGTTTTCATTTCTGTTGTGTTTCGGACCAATCTCCAGCCAACTGATGTAAATAATTATTGAACTCTATGTATTGAAGAAGCTTTACTAGTCAAAATAGGCATTATCCACAAACACTTATTTAAAATTTTACAATTAGAATGCCATTTTTTTCATTGCTGTTATTTGTTGGGTGTGGGGGGGGATCGGTGTGTGAATTATATTTACATTTTATAAAAGTTTGTTTTTATCTCTATTGTCTTGACTTTTGATGGCATTAGTTTATTGTAAAAAAATTATTGTGTGTTGGGAGTTTACTGTAATATATATATCTAGACACATGGATGCTCTTTGTTCTATATCTGTGGCTGTGATGTACTAGTGAATCATTGTCTCCCCGCTTTCTGTCTTTCAACTTCCCCATCATCTTTTATTTATATAAACATTTTATGACTTTGAGAATTCACCAAAATATATGTATCTTTTTTTTCTTCTCTCTTCTTCCTCTCTCTCTCTCTCTCTCTCTCTCTCTCTCTCTCTCTCTCTCTCTTCCCCCTTCTCTTCTCTCTCTCTCTCTCTCTCTCTCTCTCTCTCAAACACTCTCTCTCTTTACTCGCCCTCCTTCTCTCTTTCTTTATCTTTTAAGTGTTGTTATGGGTACTAAGTGAATCTGATTATTAAATAAATAGATAGGTCTTAGTCTGAGAAGAAAAATAAGTTGACCTTTTTTCAATGTTTGAAATTAAGGTTTGAAGGATAAATATAGTTTATACGTTAAAGAAATGTTGATAAATTAATTATGCTTTTACTTATAAGGAACACTTATGAGTATGGTTGTCTTTCATAATTTCAATAATATGTATATTTGCTACATTTTCAGTAAATGCTATTATTTTGCCTTTTTTGATTTTATTTTATTATTTTTTGATGCTGACTAGCGTACAGATCAAGTTCATATTTGCAATTATTGTTGCAACTATACACTCACACACACCCACACACACACACCATAACTCTATATTATAATATATATATATATATATATATATTATATATTATATATTATATATATTATATATATATTATATTTATATCTATTGTTGCCGGCTGGGTGGGGTTCCTGACCTCCCATAGCGGGCAGGGAGGTACAAACTGTGTCTTCTATCCCTTATATCTGTTTTCTCAACTTGCTTCTGTCTTTGTCTTGGAGTGAGATTGCTTGGTTTTGTCCTAACCTTGGTCGGAGTCCTTGGTTGAAGAGGGAACCCAGTCGAAAATGAATAGTTATTGTTTGGGAGTTGATATTTTGTCCTTGTAAATAAGCTCTTGGTATGTACTGTACCTGTTTTATTTACATGTTATATTTGATTTTGTCTAACATTGAGTGTTTCCTCTTAGTGGGGACCTGTGCTTGTGTCTGGATGCGAGACATTTAGGTGTCTCAACTAAGTACTTTGATGGTGTGCTCTTGAATCTACATCGTTTCTATTGAACAAAATCCCCCTTTGTCTTACGTTACTTGGGTGCTTTAATTGCTTCTATAACTTTTTACTATTCCATTTCTTCCAGTTTTATGGCGTGATATGACCTTAATGTGTTGCAAGCGCCGTAAAACCTCAAAGACAAAACAAAAACACTTGTTGCCTGGGGGCAGATTTTTTATTCTTTATTAATCACTTTAGGATTTCTTCCACCATCCGGATGTCTTCTATAATCTCTGACAAACTGGGTAGGGGTCTGACCTCCATAGTGGGCAGGGAGGTACTTACTGTGTCTTCTATTCCCCTACAACTGATTTCCATACATTGCTTTCTGTCTTTGTCTTGGCTGATAGGAAACGGGCAAATGTTAGTATTTTGGGAGATGATAATTTTTTCTTGTAAAATCAATCTCTCTGTTATGTAATATTTATTTGTTATTTTGAAAGTATAATGTAAGCATTTGTGTGTATTCCTTTCTTCTGGATTTGTGCTTGTGTCCGGATGTGACTTATAGGTGATCTCAAACTAGACTTTGGTGGTATGCTCTTTTGGGAATCTACATTCTGCCCCGATTTGTTCCCAGTTCCCCTTTGTCTTATTTCTCTTGGGTGTTTTAATTGTAATTATGTAACTTTTTACTATCCATTTTCTCCTTTTTACTGGCACTGATATAACCTAAATACCCGTAAAACCCTTAAAAAACAAACATGGTTGCTTGGGAGGCAGATTTTCTTTTCTTTTATTTGTTACCTTAGGGATTGATTCACCATCCGGATGTCTCTATAATCTTGACAAAATGCTGGGAACGGGAGGTGTTTGGGAATGGAGAGATGTAAACTTATTAATGTTCCCATCTCTTTTACATTTTGCGACAAATTGTTTCTGCTCTGGCGGCGTCAGTATATATAATCTTTTTTCTTTCAGCGTATCCGCATGTTTCAGGGTTTCATACTGAATGCCACATCTCCATGCTCTTCGGTTCAGAGCATCTTCTTCCAGGCCCGGTTCTTTTCCTATTGTCCTTACTTATCAAACCATCTAGTCTTGAGCATTTTTTTTCCCTTTCCCGTTAATTTTAAGTCCAATAATTCCGCACACTCCCTCTTCGGTCTTTACATGTCTGACCCATTTAGAATCTATCTTCTCTTATTTTTTATTGATATATTTTTTCACTTCTGTCATCCTTCGAATTCGTTCATTTTTCACTTTATTTTCTGGTCAGCCAAGTGACCATCTCACGTCCTCATACACCACACCCAAACTTCTTTATCTTGTTTCTTGTTGTAGCTACGGTCTCTAGTCCATATGACATTGTGGTCTTACAAAACAGTCGTATATATTTTTCCCTTCAAACTTTGCAGAAATTCGTTTGTCACACTCTTCGGTTACCTTCTCCATTTATTCCAGCCTGCCTGTATCCCTTCTTAACTTCATCTCATTGCCCACATATCCTTGTTACAGTTGGTCCTAAGTGTTTGTATTGGTTTGTCTCTGGCACATCCTCTTCTATCTTTATTTGGGTTCCTGCTCTCTGTTGTCCGTTGCACAAATACTCAGTCTTTCCATCAGCTTACCCGTAACCCCCTCCTTTCCAACCACCAGTCTCCAGCCTCAGTTCCTTTTCTTCCCCAGTTTTGTTCATTCAAAAGTACTCGGTTCATCCGCATTACATCATGTTCCATGGTGCTCTCCGGTGAACTGGGTTCTGATGAATCAATACTATTGCAAACAGCAGGGGGTGAGAGCAGATTCCTGGTGTAATCCAACTCTTTACATTCAAAGGATCAGTTGAGTCAGCATTTTGTCCTTACCACTGTTTTGTTTCCTTTGTCCTATCTTGATAACTTTGTTATCTTTCTTGTACCCCCTTTTGCTCTTAAGACCGTACCTACATTTCTTTCTCTTATGTACCCAAATCATATGCTTTCTCGGTCACATGAACACACAATGTAATCCTCTTAGCTTTTCTCTATTCTTCTCTCGGTCACTTTTAGAGCAAATATTGCATCCGTTGTTGCTGTGTACCAGCAACACAATCCAACCTTTTCATGTCGTTATGTCCACACATCGTATTGATTACTCTTTACCATATGTCTTTGTATGGCTCATTAACTTGAATCCCCTATAGCTGACATACCTGAACACATCTCCTTTATTTTTGTATTTTGGGGCATCAACATGCTTTTGTCCATTCTTCTGTCATTTTTCTCTTTATGTAAGATATCGTTGAACAACCATACATGAATTAACCTTCATCTCCAAGTGATTTTTCGGGCCTGCTGGTATCTCGTCTGGTCAACTGATTCCCCATTTCATCTTGAGCACTGCAATTTCCCACGCCTCGTTCTTGCTTATCTATCTACTATCTTCTCTTTTAGGTTGTATAACTGCACTTCTCCTCTCCCTGTCATTCTCTTCATTCATGAGGTGTTCGTAGTTGTTTTCCATCTTGCTCGAATCTCTCATCTTTGCCCATTAGTCTTCCCTTTCGTCTGTGATCATCTTAATCTGTTGTTTTTTCTCTCCTATTGTGTCCCTCTGTTTCGCTATTCTGAAATATTTTCTGCCTTCTTTACTTTTTATTGCTCATAAAGTGAATGTCCTCGCGACTTTGCTTTTGAAACGGCTCTTTTTGCTTCCTTTTCTTTGCCTGTTTATATTTATCTACTTTCATAGATCCCTGTTTGTCTCCATGATTTTCTTGCTTCCTCTTTTTCTATATTGCATCTTGAACCTATTCATCCACCCACCATGTTTCTTTTCCAACTTTTTTTTTTCCTCTTCTGAGCTGACCCCTGGCACTTTGGTCACTTCACGGATTTGTATCAGCAGTTTTTTCATATTCCTTTGGGAAATCCATTCCTAGGTCTTCCTCCATCACTTCACGTTGTAGCAAATTTTTCCTTTGCTCTTCCCTTTTAGTTTCCACCATCGTGTTTTTCCTCACTTAGTTTTATTTTTCTTCCTCATTTCAAATGGCCACTTCTCAAGAACATTTGATGTTGCGTGCCACTCTCTCTCTCTCTCTCTCTCTCTTCTCTCCCTCTCTCTTCTCTCTCTCTCTCTCTCTCTCTCTCTCTCTCTCTCTCACTTTCTCTCTCTTTTCTCTTTCTCACTCTCTCTCTCCTCTCTCTCTCTCTCTCTCTCTCTCTCTCTCTCTCTCTCTCGCAAACTGCAACAATTGATATTTCTTCACTTCAATTTCCTCCTCAGCACAAAATTATGCTTAATAATGCTTATATTATGTCAGAACCAGTAAATTAGATGCTCTCTTACCAAACGAATTACACATCTTGACGATAACCTCCCTTCTCATTGGCACCACTCCCATCGGTGATTCACCAATGACCTTCCTTGGCCCACTGCTTCTTAATGGCACCCCATAAACCAGCCAGTCACCATTGGTGGTTTGGGAGTCCCTCAACAGCCGGGGACCAGTCTGGTAGCGATCAATTCACCCCACCCCCAGCGAACCCACCCACGTGATGGTACTGTTGGAGCTATCCCCCCCCCCCCCCCCCAGTAGGAACCACAACAACCACCGGCTGGTGGTTTCTGTCCCCCCGACCCCACCAGTTGAGCAGTGCCGAGAATCGGTCTTAGGAAAGGTCTCAAGTTCATCCCTGCGAAGAACGTCCGACCCGTCCGCTTGAGTCGGAGTACGTCGCTTCATGGTATTTTACGCTTGAAGTATACTTCAAAGATGATGAACGTGACCATGTCTCTAACCCGTGACTGTGGATCGTTGGCCGCTTTCTCACGACGTAAAAGAAACTGGACCTCCTAGTCCTGGCAGTTCCCTACACTCGACTGTTTATCCAGACTTGGTTTAGACAGTTCGAGGCCACTACGACCCACACCTATCAGAGGTCTAACCCTCACCGTCTTGAAGGGCGCGTACGATCACTTAGATCACGTCGTGAATAGTGATCAAAGCGGCTGAGGGCCGTAGTTGTTTGGGCGGCTAAGCTCTATGAATCTGACGGGCCACAGGCAATTGAGTGACCAGATATTTTTGAGAAATGACTTCGGACCTCAACATGCTAACAACACCTGAGTCCACGACAATCCACTCTTTGGTATGCAGGGAGAATTAACCTAGTAGAGCAGAGAGTCCTTAAACACGAACCCCAGCGACCTAGTTAATCCATGTTTTTACATGCCTCCTAACAAGATCGGGATTGTTGACACTCCACCTGGAAGGCCGATTGTGTCGGCTATTTCGTGTCCACTGCTCGTGACCCAGCTATCACTCGGCTGTTTACTCGCCTCTTCACCTTCCTCCCCCCTTTCTCTCTCTCTCTCCTCTCTCTCTCTCTCTCCTCTCTCTCTCTCTCTCTCTCTCTCTCTCTCTCTCTCTCTTTCTTTTTTGTCCCCCCCCCCCTCTCTCTCTTTCTCCCTTCACCCCCCCCCTCTCTCTTAATTGCCCACGCTACAGGTCCGCCTCAAACCAAAACCCCCTCCCCACCCCCGCCCCTTTAACTTTTTTCTTCTCTCTCTTCTCTCTCTCTCTCCCATCTCTCCTCTTTTCTGTCTATCTACCTATCTACTCTGTCTACCATCTATCTAAAAATCGGTGTATTTCCACTTTACTATCGCATCGTTCTGTCGGCGAAGATTCGACCTTCGCTCATCCCAAACAATCCCCCCCCCCCACACACACACACCTACGCCGTGACCTTTCACTCGCCCCCTCACCGCCCCCTTACCCGTTCCACTACCGCGATTACTTAATACTACTACTACTTACTACTACTATTTACTAAATACTAAAATACTACTCACTACTCCTGTACTATTTACTCTACTTGTCTCTTATCTTTCATTAGTCTGGAAAGATCTGTTCCCTGACGCTGACCTTTGCTTATCAATTAGATCACCCCCCTGGGGCCCCTATCCATCTACCCACCACCACGCTAACATTTCATTCATAATGCAACCACCTTTGAGTACAGACGATACAAGTTAATTTTCATTATATTTTATTTTGTTTTCCACGTTTATTTGGGTATTGTTGTGTGAGAAGGGTTTGGTACCGAAACGTCCATTGTCTGTTTTGTTCCCATACGAAGCCTTTCCGTTTTCGACTCTTTCGTTTGTTAGTTTTTCCGTTCACCGGTTAGGGCAGCCTTACCGTTTTCTACTTTTCAGGGCAATCCACTTGTGTCTATCACACCACTTGAATAAGTCACTCTGATACTCGCATCTTCTTCTAAAATATGTATACAGTATTGCCAGATCCTTCCTTGTTGACAACTTCTTACAATATCTCGCCTTCTTCATGTTACTGCCATACCCATTACCTCCCCACCCATCTCTCCTGTCCGCATAATGCTTTCTCAAAACGTGCCCCTTCAAGTCGCACCGATGAAAACTCTTTTGATTTGTCGTACATTGCCATTTGTCATTAATGTCTCCTTCCAACATTAGTCCTTCTTGTCTTGCGTACACCTGCCTGGGGTGCGTCTGCACTCACGACAGTGACTTGCTCCAGTTCGACTACAATCTTGATCCATTTTAAGTCTGGTGGGACACCCTTTGGACTTTAACAACACTTTGTGCAAGTTCTTTATCCAGAACGATACCACTCCTTTCTAGTTGCCTCATATCCTTATAAAATATTTAAAGTCTCCTCAACAATCTTCCTTCTGATTCACCCTTTCCACTTTGTTTCTTGACACCCCACAGAATGTTATTTTTCTTATTTCATAGGCTTCGCGATTTCCATTGATTCAGCCGTCATACTTCCAACGTTTCAACCTTCCAATCTTGATCCCACTCTAATCTATGTTCCTCGACCATACTACGACCTTTCCTCCTTTTGGGGGTGGACCAGAATCACTGAATTTCCACTGCCATCCATGCAAATATATATCCACAAAGGAGGAAAGTGTAGTAGTTGGTCGAGGACAAAAAATGAGAGTGGGAGATCAAGATTGGAGTTTGATCGTTGGAGTAGACAGGTGATCAATGGAAAATCGTGATGCTATTGAAGAAGAAAATTAACATTTGTGTGTAGCAAGAAACAAAGTGTGAAAGGTGCTGACATCAGAAGGAGTTGTTTGGAGAATTAAAATATTGTATAAGGAAAATGAGGCCACTAGAAATGGAGTGGGTAATTCGTTTCTGGATAAAGAAACTTGCACAAAGTGGTGTTAAAGTCCAAAGGGTTGTCCGACAGACTTAACTGCGATCAAGATGTAGTACATGAGCAATTCCCTGTCGTGCGGCAGACGCACCCCAGGCAGGCTTGTTACGCATGACATTCGAAGTACTAATTTTGGAAGGAGAGTAATGAACACAAATGGAAATAAATTGTTCGACAAATCAGAAAGAGTTTCATCGGTGCGGACTTGAAATGGGCACGTAGGAGTAAGCATTATCGGACAGGAGGAGATGGTAGGGGAGGTATGGTTAGGCAGTAGAAATGATAAGGCGAAGATATTGTTAAGATTAGCAACAAGGTGGATCTGGCATTACTGCTATACATATTTTAGAAGAAAGATGAGTACAGGTGACTTATTCAAGTGGTGTGGGAACAAAGACCCCACAATGTGGCTTGCCTGGAAAAAGTAAAAACGGTAAGGGATGCTGAAGCCGGTGATCGTAAAATACTAACGATAAGAGTGGAAAATGGAAAGGCTTCGTCTGGGAAAAAAACAGACAATGGACGTTCGGGTACAAAACCCTTCGTCAGCCCAACAATACACAAATAAAGATGGAAAACAAATAAAATAAATGAAATTAACTTGTATCGCTCTGTATCAATGCGTGGTTTGCAGTATGACATGAAATGACTGCGATGGCGTGGGTAGAGGCTAGGGTGCCCCAGGGGGGTGATCTAATTGTAATTCAAAGGTCAGCGCAGGGAACAGAACTCTTCCAGACTATAATGGAAAGTTAATAGACTTGTAGTAGTTAAATAGTAAGCAGTATTAGTAGTAGTAGTAGTTGTTAGTAGCTAGTAGCTCAGTAGTAGTAGTAGTACGTAGTAGTAGTAGATCGCTGTAGTGGAACAGTAGGGTGGCGTGGGAGGGGGCGAGGTGAAAGGGTCACGGCGTTAGGTGAGTGTGTTTGGGGGGGGGGGGGGGGATTGTTGGTATGAAGCGACGGTCGACGACTCTTCGCGAAGGAACGATGCGATAGTAAAGTGGAATACTCACCGTTAAATAGATAGGATGGATATAGACAGATAGATAGGTAGATAGACAGAAAAAAGAGGGGAGAGAGGGAGAGAGAGAGAGATAGAGAGAGAGAAAAAAATAAAGGGGGGGGGGGGGGGGGAGGGGGTGAGGGTTTGGTTTGAGGCGGAACCTGTAGAGAGGGGGAATTAGAGAGACGGGGGGGGGTGGTGCCGGGTTGAAGGGAGGAGAAAGAGAGTAGGAGGGGGGGTGCGGGGGAAAAGAAAGAAAGTGAGAGAGAAGAGGAGAGGAGAGAGAGAGAGAGAGAGAGAGAAGAGAGGCGCCCGAGAGAGGACGAGAGAGAGAGAAAGGGGGGAGGCGAGAAGGTGAGAGAGAGCGAGTAAACAGCCGAGTGATAGTGGGTCACGGAGCAGTGGGCCACGAAATAGGCCGACACAATCGGCCTTCCAGGTGGGAGTAGTGTCAGTCAATTCGGATCTTGTGTAGGGAGATGTTAAAAAACATGGATTAACTAGGTCGTGGGGTCGTGTTTAAGGACTCTGTCTACTGGTAATTCTTCCCCTGCGATACCAATAGAGTGGTTGTTGGTGGACTCTGGTGTTGAGGCAAGTGTTGGGTCCGAAATTTCACTTTCTCATAAAATATCTGGTAAATCAATTGCATGTGGCCCTCAGTTCTATAGCGCTTAAGTCCCAAACCAACTACGGCCCTCAGCCGCTTTGATCAACTATATCACGACGTGATCTAAGTGATCGTACGGGCACAGCCAATTCAAGACGGGGTGAGGTTAGACCTCTTGATAGGTGTGGGTCGTAGTGCCTCGATCTGTCTAAGACAAGTCCTGGAATAAACAGGTCGAGTGTAGGGGACTTTCCAGGGACTAGGAAGTCAGTTTTCTTTTACGTCGTGAGAAAGCCGGCC
Source organism: Berghia stephanieae (assembly GCF_034508935.2). Classification (NCBI taxonomy): domain Eukaryota; kingdom Metazoa; phylum Mollusca; class Gastropoda; order Nudibranchia; family Aeolidiidae; genus Berghia; species Berghia stephanieae. Next base: position 11,575 of record NW_027627022.1, read on the forward strand.
AAACGGAGCACCGGGGATCTACGGTTATAGTCATTGGTCACGTTCATCATCTTTTGAAGTGATACTTCAAGCGTTAAAAATACGCATGTGAAGCGACGTACCTCCGACTCAATGGGGACTGTCGGCCGTTCTTCGCGTGGGATGAAACTTGAGACCTTTCCTAAGAACGATTTCCTCAGCACCTGCTCAACTGGATGGTCGGGGGACATAAAACCTCCGCCGGGGGTTGTTGTAGGTTCCTATGAGGGGGGGGGGGGGGGGGGATAGCTCAACATTATCCGCATCACGTGGGTGGGTTCGCAGGAGGGTGGGCGTAATTGTTCGCTTCCAGATGGTCCCGCTGATGGAGGGAGCCCAAACCAACCAATGGTTTGCTGGCTGGTTATGCGTTGCATTAAGAGCAGTGGGGCCAGAGGAAGGTTCTATGGGTGAATCCACCGATGGGCCCGAGTGTTGCGAATGAGGAAGGGAGGGTTATCGTCGCAAGATCGTGTAATTCTGTTTGGAAAGAGCAGATCGAATTTACCTGGTTTGAATAATTTACGCATTTTTTTAAGCATAATTATGTGCTGTGGAGGAGAACTTTGAATGAAAGGAAATATCGATTGTTGCAGTTTGTGGCCGGAGAAGAGAGAGAGAGAGAGGGAGGAGAGTGAGAGGAGGAGAGAGAGAGCGAGAGAGAGAGAGTGAGAAAGAGAAAGAGAGAGAGGAGAGAAAGTGAGGAAGAGAGAGAGAGAGAAGAGAGAGGAGAGGTGAGACAGAGAGTGCGAGAGAGGAAGAGATGAGAGAGGACGAGAGAGAGTGGCCGCGCAACATAAGCATTGTTCTTGAGAAAGTGGACCTATTTGAAACTGAGGAAGATAAAAATAGAAACAAAGTAGGGAAAAAAAACACGATGGTGGAAACTAAAAGAGGTAGAGTCAAAGGGAAAAAAATTGCTACAACGGTGAAAGGAAAAAAGACTAGGATTTGATTTCCAAAGGAATAGAAAAGAACTGCTGATACAATCGGTGATGAAGTGACCAAAGTGCTCAGGGTTCAGCTCAGGAAGAGGAAAAGTTGGAAAAAAGAAACTCAATGGGGGTTGGAATGAATAGGTCAGATTGCAATAAAGAAAAAGAGTGGAAGCTAAGGAAAATCATGGAGACAAACAGGGTGCTATGAAAGTCGATGAAATTTAAACAGGCAAGAAAGAAGCAAAAGAGCCGTTGCAAAGCAAAGTCGAGACATTCATGTATGTGCAATTAAAACGTAAAGAAGGCCAGAAAATATTTTCAGAATAGCGTCGAAACAGAGGTGAGGACACGAATAGGAGCGATATAAAACATATTAATGATCAAAGACGAGAATTGAGAATATTGGGCAAAGATGGGAGAGATTCGAGCAAGATGGAAAACATACTACGAACACCCTCATGAATGAAGAGAATGGACAGGAGAGGAAGAGAGCAGTTAATACAACTAAAGAGAAGTAGTAGATGAGTAAGCAAGCGAGGGCGTGGGACATGCATTCACGTGCGCAGATGAATAATGGGGAGGAAGGAAATCAGTTGGACCAGACGATGATACCAGCAGGTTGGAAATCACTTGGACGATGAAAATGAAGTGTTAAAAATTTCATGGTATGTTGTCAACGATATCTTACATAAAGAGAAAGTGATCCGAAGATGGACAAAAAGCATGTTGATGCCATTACAAAAATAAAGGAGCTGTTCAGGAAAGTGGCTGCTATAGGGGATTCAAGTTTAATGCGCTACATGAAGATTGGGATAAGAGTAATCAATAACGATTGTGGACATAAGCGACGAACAGTTGGATTTGTTGCTGGTACAAGTACAACGGATGCATATTTTGCTCTACAAAGTGACGGACCGAGATGATAGAGAAAAGCAAAGAGGATACATTGTGTGTTCATTGACCGGGAGAAGTAAGCTATGATTGGGTACCACGAGAAGAAATGTAGACTGTCTAAGAGCAAGGGAGGGAACGAGAAAGATATCAAAGTTATCCAAGATATGTACAAAGGAAACAAATCATTGGTAAGGGACAAAATGCTTGACTCAACTGAACCATTGAATGTAAGAGTTGATTACCACCCGAGGGATCTGCTCTCAGCCATGTGTTTGCAATGTATAGGATGTTCTAATCAGAAACCCATTCACGAGAGAGGCACATTGACATGATGTATGCGGATGACCAAAGTACTTTTGAATGATCAAAAGCTGAGGAAGAAAAGGAACTGGAGGGTGGGCGGGTGTTGGAAAGGGGGGTTACGGGTAAGCAGATGAAAATACAGAGTATTTTGTGCAACGGACATCAGAGAGCAGGACCACAAATAATAGATAGGAAGAAGGATATGTGCCAGAGACAAAAACCAATTCAAACACTTAGGACCAACTACGTTCAGGTTCTGTGGGCAATGAGATGGAAGTTAAGACGAGGATACAGGCAGGCTGGAATCATTGGAGGAAGGTAACCGGATTATGTGTGACAAACGAAATTTCGGCAAAGTCTGAAGTGGATAAATATATACAAAATGTTGTATGACAGCAATGTCATATGGATAGAGACAGTAAGCTACTGCAAAAGAAGGAAAAGAAAAAGATAAAGAAGTTGGATGGTGGTTGGAAATGAGGACGTTGAGATGGTCACTTGGCTGGAAAGAAAAAGTAGATTAAAGTGAAAAATGAACGAATTCCGAGGTTTGACTGAAGTGAAAAAATATATCATTAAAATTATGAGAAGATAGATCAAATGGTTCAGAGCATGGTAAAGTGACGAGGAGAGGGAGTGTGCGGGACGTATTGGACTTACAATTAACGGGAAAGGGGAAATAAGGAATGCTCAAGGGACTAGATGGTTTGATAAGGTAAAGGACATATGAAAGAAAACGGGCCTGGAAGGAGATGCTTAGAACCGAGATGATGGAGATGTGCATTCTATGGAAACCCTGAAAAATGCGGGATACGCTGAACAGTAAAAAGATATATATATCTGACGCGCAGAGCAGAAACAATGTTGTCGGCTCAAAAAAAATGTAAAATGAGAGGGACCATAATACGGTAACATCTCTCCATTCCAAACACCGCCGTTCCCAGCATTATGTCAAGATTCTAGAGGACCATCCCGATAGTGGAATCAATCCCTAAATGTGTACAAATAAAGAAAATAATAATCTGCCCCCACGCATCAATGGTGTTTCTTTAAGGGTTTTACGGGATTTAGTTTATAATCAGTGCCAGTAAAAAGGAAAGAAAATGGGATAGTAAAAGTTACATAATTACCAATTAAAACACCAAGAGAAAGTAAGACAAAGGGGAAACTGGGAACAAAATTAGGGATCAGTGTTGATTACAAAAAGAGCGTACCACCAATGTACTTAGTTTGTGGATCACTATAAGTTCATCCGGAAACAAGCACAAAATCCAAAAAGAGAGGAATACACTCAAATGCTTACATTATACATTCAACATAACAAATATAATAATACATACACGAGAGATGATTTACAAGAAAAAATTATTCATCTCCCAAAACTAACTATACATTTGGCCGTTCCTATCAGCAAGACAAGACAGAAAGCATGTTGGAAAACAGATGTAGGGAATAGATAGACACGTAAGTACCTCCCTGCCCACTATGGGAGGTCCGGAACCCTCCCAGTTTGTCAAGATTATAGAGGGTACATCCGGATGGTGGAATAAATCCCTAAAGTGTATTATAAAGAAAATAAAATCTGCCCCAGGCAAACAATTGTTTTTGTTTTGTTTTTGAGGGTTTTACGGGCGCTTGCAACACATTAAGGTCATATCAGCGCCAGTAAAAAGGAAGAAATGGGATAGTAAAAATTTATAGAATTAAATTAAAGCACCCAAGTAAAGGTAAAAAAAAGGGGAATTTGTTCAAATAGGAAACGGATGTAGTTTCCAAGAGCACACCACCCAAATTTTTTTTTAAGGGAGATCACCTAAAAGTCTCATCCAGACACAACCCACGGTCCCAAAAGGGAGGAATACACTAAAATGTTAACAAATCAAATATAACATGTAAATAAAACATGTACAGTAAATAACTAGAGTGATTTACAAGGAAAAAAATATCATCTCCCCAAAAAAATAACTATACATTCGACTGTTTCCCCCTTTAACCCAAAGGGCTCCGACCAAGGGGTTTGGGGAAAAAACCCAAACAAACTCACCCCCAAGACAAAGACAGGGAAAACAAGTTGGAAAACAGTATAAGGGGATAGGGAAAACACAGTATGTACCTCCCTGCCCGCTATGGGAGGGCAGGATCCCCACCCAGCCAGGGGAACAATATATATATATATTATAATATATAAATATATATATAAAAATTATATATATTATTTATATTATTATATATATTAATATATTTTTATTGTGTGTGTGTGTGTGTGTGGGGTGTGTTATTAGTTGCAAAAAATAATTGCCAAAAAAAAAGAACTGATCTGTAACGTTTGCAGGCATCCAAAAAAAAAAAAAATAAAATCATTTAAAAGGGAAAAAAAATAGTTTTCCTTTTTAAAAAAAAAAAGTGGCAAATATACATTTTTTGAATTATGAAAGACAACCAGTACTCATAAGGGTTTTTATAAGGGAAAAGCATAATTAATTATCAAACATTTCTTTAAAGTTTTAAACTCATATTTTTCCCTTTAAAAAACCCTTTAAATTTAAACCATTGAAAAAATGTCAAATTATTTTCTTCTCTACTAAGACCTATCTATTTATTTTTAAAAATCATATTCATATTTGTACCCATAAAATCACTTAAAAGAGAAAGAAAAAAGAGAAGGAGGGAGAGGTAAAAAGAGAGAGGTGTGTGAGAGGAAAAGAGAGGGGGAGGGGAGAGAGAGAGAGAGAGAGAGTGGGGGGAAGAGAGAGAGAGAAGAGAGAGAGAGAGGGGAGAGAGAGAGAGAGAGAGAGAGGGGAGAGAGAGAGAAAGAAAAGATCATAATATTTTGGTTGTATTTCAAAGTCATAAAATGTTTATATAAAAAAAGATGATGGGGAAGTTGAAAAAACGGGGGGGGCGAGCAAAAGAAACACTAGTACACACAGCCCACAGATATAGATTCAAAGAGCATCCATGGGGTCTGATAATTTAAAATTTCAGTAAACTCCCAACAAACAAAAATTTTTTACAATAAACAAAAGCCCTCAAAAATCGAAGACAATAGAGATAAAAAACCCAAAATTTTAAAAAATGTAAATATAAGTCACACATCCCCCCCCCCCCCCAAAAAAAAAAACAGCAATGAAAAAAAAGCATCTATTGTAAAATTTTAAAAAGTGTTTTTGGGGGTAATTGCCTATTTTGGGCTAGGTTAAAAAATTTTTAAATCATAGAGTTCAAATTTTAAAAATTTCATCAGTTGGCTGGAAAATGGGCCTAAACCACAACAGAATGGAAAAAAGAAATGATTCAACCTAAGGTCTAATTTTTGTTTGGGTTTTTTCTTTTTTTTTTCTAAATCTTTGATTCCCCGGCCCTTTCCCCCCCAGTGTTGCCAGTTGGTGGAATTTTTTTATCATGGTGGCGGGGAAAAATGGTTTTTGGTGGATGGAGGAATTTTGATGAATTGTATACCCTTTTTTTAAAAAAATAAAATTTTTAAACAATCAAGTTTTTTATTTCTTCTTTTTTCCCCCCTAAAGTGACTTTTAGGGGGACCTATTTTGATTTTTACTGTTTGGGCCCTTTATCTATATTAAAAAAACCGAATTCAGATTAACAATATCCGACAGTCTAACTCCCCCTCAAAAAAAATGGAAAAACTTTAATCTTCATTTCCCTTTAAAAAAAGGGAAAAAGTTGAAATCGGTGGTGCGATTAGTAACATAATTTTTATTCTGGACAATACACTATTGTTGATTTAAGTGTTTAAATCAAAGTCAGATTTGGGCAAATATCGCACCTGGCAACACTGCCCCCATAACCTCACTGTCCCCCAAAAGCAATATTACAAATTTGGGGGCCTTAAGTTCTCTGGGGATAAACTAACTGCTCTTGAAAGGCAGAGGCAAAAAACAGTTTTCCTATCATTTAGATTTGTTTTTAAAAAAACTGTGATTAACTGTTATTCAATAAATCGGGGGGGAGCCACTATTTTGTCTTTTTTTTTTTCATTGAAATATTTTCCTTTCTCCATTTCTGCTTTCTATTTTTGGGAATAATTCCTTTAGCAATGACTTTTAAAAAATGTTTTTTTTCTCTTTTTGGGGAAAAATTTTGCCCTAAAATCAAACCCCTATCTCCACTGAGAAAAAAAGTTTTTTTAAATTTTAAAAATTCCATTCAAAAATAAAAAAGGTTATGCAGTTTAAAAGGTGTCATTTATTTGGATGCCCGCAAAGAGGAAAAAACGGGGAAAATATGGGACGCTTTTCGGAAATTTTTTTTTTCGCCCTTTGGTTGTTCTTGGGGTAATAAGGGGATTAAAAAGATTAAAACCCTTGAAGAGCAAATTAGGTGGTTTTTTGTAAAATACGGGAAAAGTACTCGTCATTTTATATAAAAATTTTAAAACCCAAAAAAGAAGAAATGTTAAAGTTTTAAACCTTGTCAGGACAAAACTTCCCCCCCCGGTAGTTTTAGAAATTTTTTACCAAAAGGGAGAAAAAAATTTTTTTTTAACGGAATTTGGTAATCGACGGGTTTTGCGCTTGGGCATAATCTAAAATTACCTTTTTTCTAACTGGGGTGCCAACTTTCAGTCATAAAAAATCGAAAAAACTGCGTGGTAATTAATTTTTTTAAAAAAGCATATACGAAACGGCTTCGTCCCCTATTTTGTCACGAATTCGGGCCCCTTCGTGAGCGAAAAAGAGGCCCAAAGATTTGTGCGGGATAGTCATTGCTAATTCCTTGCTAGACACTTTGGTACAAAAGAATGGTTCGTTATTCTTTTCAACCTTACATCTTAGTTCAGCAATCATTTTTTTAAAAAAGGGGTTTTTTCTTTTCCTACGACCACTTTGAGGTAAAATTTCAGCACCCGTAAAATGGAAGTGATTTTAGGAACAGTTGTAGATCTGAAAATCAAAAGATCAAAGAAAAAGTAAGACAAAGGGGACTGCTTCAAATAGGAACAAAAAGGTTTTCCCTGAGCAATCTACAATATGTAATTTTGACATTATTAAATGTCCCTTTCCCGGAAGGGAAACCAGCTTGAAGGATACACTCAAAAAGTTTACCAAAATAATTTGATTTAAAACCCAAAACGAAAATAATCATAACTGAGGGGATAATTTACAAAGAAAAAAATAACCTCTCAATAAAGGTACCAAAAAAGGGGCAAAGGGCCCTGCTACGACCAGGGGTAAAAGAGCAATGCCAATTTAGAACAAAGACCCTGAAAACGCGGGGGGGAAAGGGAAAAGGAGACATAGCATAGGGAAGTCAAAAAAACCAATCCAGGGAGTCATTTTTAAAATTATTTAAACTCTAAGAGAAAATTAAGGTTTTATTTGAATTGCTTTAGGGAGCGGTTAAAAGATTTAGTTTTGAAGTAACATGACAAAAATAATTAATAATTTAAAGATGATGATGCAATTATTCCGAAGTCTTAGAATCCCAAAATATTACAATTTAATTGGGGAAAAAAAAAAAGTAATTTGAAGGAACAGGAGTATGAAAGGAAAAGGAAATGATAAAAAAAAAAACATCGACAAAATGATAATAAAACAGACGACAGAATGTAACAAGGTTGTGATGGTTCCGAAGGTGGAAAGTCATGGAAAGAGTAGGAATTTTTTAGTTTTGTATGGTAAAGTAGAAAGTTTCTTGAAACTTTACCAATGAAAAGGGTGTTTTTTTATTATTTAAAAAACCCGATTATGAAAACGAAAAATAAGTTTAGGGAATATTTTAAATGAAACGGAAAAGACAAAATGGGCAAAGGACACACAAAAAAACAAAAGAAATTCTGAGGCTAAAAATCTCCTCTTTTTTAGAATTAATTGTTTTGAGTATAGGATTCAAAAAAGCATGTTGTAATCAAAAAAAAATCTTTTATCTCGTAAAATATTCATTCTCGCACCCCTAGTTGATTATCATCTTTCAAGCTTCAAACAACAAAATTCATTTTTAATTGTTCTCTTCAAACAGACATTTGGGGCTTGATTGGGAGAAAAATAGGTATTTTTTAGTGAAAAAAACCCCCAAAAAAGGGGGGGCAATACTTTTTTTTGGGGTTTTAACCAAAAAAATTTTAAATTTTTTGATAGGTGTTAAAAAAAATTTTTTTTTTGTAAAGCAAAGGATAAAAAGGATTTTTGCCCATTTTGGTTTTTGAGAAAGTGGTAATATCTGGGGTTCATGCCTTG
>NW_027627024.1:0-5550 GCF_034508935.2 Berghia stephanieae
CGTCCGCCCTGGCACCATGCTATTCCACCGCGGAGTATTGCGCTCCAGTGTGGGGTAGAAGCAGAAACGTTGAGAAAGTAGATGTACAACTTCGCAAGTCAATGCACATAGTGATAGTAACGCTGGCAACAACTCCTGGAGAATGGGGCCCAATAATGACAGCAATCCAGCCCCCCCCCCTCCCCCCTCCCCCCCCCCCCGATGTGGAGACGATTACGGGAAACTGGCTGAATAAGATCCGAGAGAGAGGGAATGGGATGGGGATAACCCTCTGAAGCGCATTTTCGATCCGAAATAAGTCCCGGCAACCCTTGTACGCAGCTTCCCTGACTACGGACAGAGATGAATATGCGAGATGAAAGTCGGTTTGGACGAATTCAATCCCTCGTGGGGGCAGGGACGTACACTCCTATAAGCTTGGTGAGAAGTTGCCAGGCTTTGATACCAGTAAGAGGAGACACTGGATGGCTGCGAATCGGCTTGGTCGAGGAGCTGCCTCACAGCAAGTGCGCTTCATCAGTGGGGACCACAGACTACTTACCACCTGTCCAACATGTACCCGATGTGGGCATGACCCGGAAACAGGAGAGCATCTAGTAGAACGGTGTGTTGTGACGATGGTACCGGGTGGTAGTTGTATTAGTAATAATGATGTGGTGGTGGCTGTACTCGTAGAGGTAGCTTATTGATGGTATCCTCTATTATTTTCAGGAGCACTGAGATATGAGTTGAGCAACGGCGAGAACAGAGAGAGAGAGAGAGAGAGAGAGAGAGAGAGAGAGAGAGAGAGAAAGAGAGAGAGAGTGAGAGAAAGAGAGAGAGAGAGAAAGAGAGAGAGAGAGAGAGAGAGAGAGAGAGAGAGATTCCTGGAACTTTATAAACTATATTTAACTGACTGTGAATAATAAAATAAACGGAACGGAACTATTCTCATTAAAGTAATCTGACAGATGAGCTGATAGATTTCAAAATGTGAGCGAATGATCATGTCGGAGGGGTGGGGACGGGTAAATTTTCATGGATTAGATTGGGGTAACAAAAACAAAACAAAACACGATCTTGTCAAGTTTCAGACTTGAAGGAAAAGTTGAAACGTTCAAAATCTCAATTCTAAGTCACACAGCATGTTTCAATCATCCCTCCTTTTCTTTCCTTCTCAAACTAACACTCTCATTCAACTTCAAGCCATTCGACAATACGCCATTTTGAACAGAAAATACAGAAAGTGTTGTGTACCGTGAAGGGACGACTAATTTTCAGAGACGGGAGAGCTCGTCTACTACTGCAAATATTGATTCTGCCGTAGACTCAATATTCGCAGTACTAGGTCCAACTTTTACTGCGAATAAGCACTTCGTTTTTGAAATCGAAAGTACGATTCTGCTTTCAATAATTTTAATAACCGGTGTTACTTTTTAAGAAACCCACAATATCCGACAAGTTTATGGGAAGTAAGCAACAGTGGGGAGTGAACCTGAGACTCAGGGAAGTGTACACCAGTGGGGAATGATCCTGAGACCATGGTTTTCGACGGGTTTCGGCGGGTTTTGTAAAAAAGCAATAATTACTTTCATGCGTAATCCGCCGAAACCCGACAAAACCGGCAATATCCGGCAACGACATGGCAAGTAGGCAACAATGGGGAGTGAACCTGAGGCTATAGTTATCGATGGATTCCGCCGAAAACCGACGAAACGATGAAGAATGACAATATCCGACAAAGTAATGGGAACTAGGCAACAATGGGGATTGAACCTGAGCCTCAGAGAAGTGTACACGTGTCGGGGGTGAACCTGAGACTATGGTTATCGGCGGAATTTGGCGGGCTTCGCAAAAAAAAAGCAAAATTACTTTTTTACGTAACTCGACGAATCCGATAAAACCCGACAATATCCGGCAAAGTTATGGGAATTAGGAAACATTTGGGAGTGAACCTGAGACCCAGGGAGGTTTACACCAGTGGGGAATAAACCTAGGACTATAGGAAGAGGATATCAGTGAAAAATAAACTTGGGGCTATGAGAGATGGATACTCCCCACTGGTGTTCACATCCTATAGTGTCAGATTAATTCTCCTCTTGTACCCAACTCCCATAGTCCGGATTCAACGCACAATGGTATTCATTTCCCACAGTTCCAGGTTAACTCCCCACTGGTGTGCACTTTCCTGAGTCATTCCCCATTGGTGCCCATCTCTTATAGTGTCAGGTTCATTCTCCTCTGGTACCCAACTCCCATAGTCAAGCTACAATTCCCACTGGTATCCATCTCCCATAGTGCTAGTTACATTTAGCACCGATATCCTTTACCCATAGTCCCAGGTTCACTCTCCACTGGTGTTCCCCTCCCTGATTCCCAGGTTCACTCCCCAGTGATGCCTACTCTCCATAACTTTGTCTGATATTGTCTGGTTTCGTAAAAAAGTAATTGGCTTTTTACGAAACCCGCCAAAACCCGCCGATGACTATAGTCTCAGGTTCCCTCCCCACAGGTATACACTTCCTTGATTCTCAGGTTCACTCCCTTCTGTTGCCTTCTTCCCATATCTTTGTCGGATATTTTCATGTTTCGTCGTGTTTTGTAAATAAGCAATTGATTTTATTTTTCACTCCACACTACTGCCTTTTTCCCATAACTTTGTCGCGTTTCGTCAGATTTCGGCGGGTTTCGGTGGGTTACGACGGGCTTCAGTGGGTTTCGACGAGATTCGGCGGGTTTCGTAAAAAAGAAACACCATTTAATAACTATGGATTATCTATCGAGCCAGAATCTTTGAAAAGTGGAAAGGACCAATAAAAATTAAGTACTAACTATTAAAGAAATGTGTAGAATTAACATCTGGCTGTAGTCCCTGCAAGACTGTCATTGTCTAGCAATGACTATCCAGCACAAATCTTTGGGCCTCTTTTTCGCTTACGAAGTGCCCGAATTCGCGTCAAAATATGGGACGAAGCCGTTTCGTATATGCTATTTTAAAAAATTAATTACGACGCTGTTTATCGATGAATATGACTGAAAGTTGGCACACAGTTAGAAAAAAGGTCATTTTAGATTATGTCAAGCGACAAAACTCGTGCGATTACCAGAAGACCGTTAAAAATAGATTTTTACTCTTTAGAGTAAAATATTTCTAAAACTACCGGGCGTGGAGGTTTTGTCGCTGACAAGGTAATACATGAACATTTCTTCTTTTTGATTGTAAAATTTCATATGAATATGACGAGTACTTTTCCCGTATTTTACAAAACACCATCCTAATTTGCTCTTCAAGTTTCAATCTTTTAATCCACTTATTACGCAAGATACAACCAAAGGTCGAAAAAAAATGCCGAAAAAGCGTCCCATATTTTCGCGTTTTTTTTCCTCTTTGCGGGTCATCCAAATAAATGACACCTTTGAAACTGCATAACTTGTTTATTTATGAATGGATTTTCAAAATTCAAAAACATTTTTACTCAGTGGAGATAGGGCTTTTAGACAAAATTTTTCCTCAAAAATAGAAAAAAAAACATTTTTCATAGTCATTGCTAAATCATTGTCGTGCTCGCTGTCGATTCCGCTCGTCGGCTTGGCCTAGATATGGTGATCAGACTCCAACCATCATTTCCTGATTCGGATTAGTTTCCTGTTATTGCCTCTGGCTTTATATTTATACCTTTTTTTTCTTTATGATTAACTGATAAAATATTGACTATATTGTATTAGTCTAGTGAATACGTTTAGAGGGTCCCTTCTTTTTTCACGTCACGTCAACTTTACTGACCACACGTAAGACGAAAGTTAGACTCAGGGTTGCCAGGTTGTCAGACTAGACAAAGGCCAGATTTCAATTGAAAAGAGGCCAAACTTTTAGTATTCTATATAATGGTGTTTTTCACAGAATGCAGCAAGAGAGAGAGAGAGAGAGAGAGAGAGAGAGAGAGAGAGAGAGAGAGAGAGAGAGAGAGAGAGAGAGGACACAAAGAGAAGTTAATTATATGTTTACTGACTTTAATCAAACAGTTCCATTACTTGTGCGGTGTCGACACCATCGGCTTTGCGGGTTTCTTAAAACTCGGAAGTTTCTCCGCTCCCCGGTTTAGTTCTAGTATCAATATCAGTTCCAAAACAAGTCTGTGTGCTTGGAGGGTTTCCATTTTCTCTGCTTTTTATAATAAAATTTGTTGTTGTTGCTGTTGTATAAGAATGCCAAAAACGTGTATAAAAAGTCTAAAATATGAATTAAAAGGCCAAACATGCACTAGCATTCTTAGAAAAGGCCCAGGACAGTTCTAAAAGGACACCATTGTGGAATCTGGCCTCGAAAACGCCAACCTGGATAGATTCTGATTCTGTAGACAGGGGGAGAAGAGAGAAGAAGAAGAAGAAGAAGAAGAAGAAGAAGAAGAAGAAGAAGAAGAAGAAGAAGAAGAAGAAAATTATTTCACTACAACATGTTTGATTTAAACACACACTTTCCATAATATTTCAAATATCTCTCAATTTAAAAAAATTAAAAATCGTATTTTTTATTCGTTAATATAAACCTTCTCTCTTTTACAGCTTTATATCAAACATGGAATTTGGAAAGAATAACTCTTTAATGATTTCAAACCTGGTAACCAAAACAAACGTGAACATCTCAACTATATCAAACAACGAAATCCATTGGTGTCAAAAACCACTAATTCACATTCAAACCACCATTTGGTTGGCAATTGTTTTTGACGTTTTTATAATTGGTGTCATCAGTTTGTTTGGATCTTTTGCCAATGCCCTCAACGTCATCGTTTATTTTCGTATTGGAATTTTCTCCGACAGTAACACCGTCACCTTGACTGGATTGGTGATATCCGATTTTATTTGTAGTATATTGACATTGTGGGCTTGTATTTGGATATTCATATATAATCTCTTCTACTATCCCATCTATATAGTATATCCAGTTGATATGGCTAATGTTACATTACAAATAGTTCCAATTTTCCAACAAGTGACCTGCTTTCTGACATGTTATGTCGCGTTGGAAAGATTTGTTGCTGTTGTGTTTCCGTTTAAGGTCAAGTATATCTTCACTCCCAAGAAAACTTTACTTGCTGTTTGTGTCATTTTTGTCATGAACATTCAGGGACGGCTGGTAATAATGGGCAGGGTGGGCAAATACCAGCCTGTTTTTTTTTTTCAAGTTATAAGCTGTATTACCAGGTCCGAAATAATCAAATTTAAATTAGATAATTTCAAAAGTTACTACTTAAACTTGATACTTCGTACTGAAATCAATTTGTGTGTATTTTTGATAGATTGCGAATCACCATGCACCCCGTAATGCATAAACCAGGAAACGCTCCTGTTCTTTTTTTCACCCCCCCAACCACTCCACTCCGCCCACATCGTCATCTCATCGTCACGTCGCCTGACGATTTTGCTGTCTGGCCTCTCTAGTACTAGGTCGGGCTAATTCAAATGTGCCCACCTTATTAACCTGTGAAAACTAAATAGAGATTTTGGCAAACGAACTTTTTCTTATTTATTGCCTTCCTTGTGCTGGTACCATTGATGTAATGACTTTGG
>NW_027627025.1:0-5563 GCF_034508935.2 Berghia stephanieae
CAATTAAACACCCAAAAAAGTAAACAAAGGAACTGGAAAAAAAATAGGGATCAGTTAAAATCCAAACAACCACCCAAGTACTTATTTAATCACCTTAAAAACTCACCGACACAAACAAAATCCAAAAAAAAAATACACTCAAAGTTTAAACATAAAACAAAATAAAAAATAATAATAAAATAACAGAGATGATTTACAAGAAAAAAAAATCTCCCCCCAAAAAATAACATCATTTTTACTGTTTCCCTCCAAAAACTCCGGGCCCGGGGCCCAAAAAAAACCAAGTAATCTCATTCCAACAAAGACAAAAAAATTTGGAAAAAAAATAAAGGGGAAAACAATATTACCTCCCTCCCCTAAGGGGGTCAAAATACTGGAACTATGTAAACTTATTATAGGATAAAAGAGGAGGTTTCGAATGAAAAGGGAATTCTGCATTCAACTTGACCATGAGCTGCACACTTTAAACCTTTTGTGCTCACCGTCATTACTTAAATTTTTTTTGGACTTAGAATTTTTTATTACAATTTGTGAAAATGAATTTGGATTATTTAAACAAGGCAAATAAAGACACATATGAAATCATTAGCCTTACATATGTATTTACTACGCCACAGATTTAGACATTATGCCCTCTTTTTACAAGACATGGCACAACTAATGGAATAGAGTAACTGTTGTTTGAGAAACAAAAATTCATATGATTTGTTGTAAGAGGGTTTAGACATTTTGCCATCTTTTTACAAGACATGGCACAACTATTGGGAAAAGATGTAACTGTTGTAAGGGAAAAAGAAATCATATGATTTGTTGTAAAGATTAGACAATAGCCATCCCTTTTTACAAGACATGGCACAACTATTGGAATAGATGTAACTGTTGTAGAGGAAACAAAAATTCATATGATTTGTTGTAAGAGGATTTAGACATTATGCCATCTTGTTACAAGACATGGGACAAATATTAGAATTTTTGACAATTACATGTCCGGTTGTAAAAAAGTTTTTGAGGACCGAATATTTATCAAAAGATAATTTTAAAAATTTCAGTATATTCGAGGAACCATAATTATGATGATATAAGTGGCATCAAATTAGGGCAATATTTTATAGATGAAACAAGTAAGGCGGTGTCCATTTATTGTGATAAAAGAATTATATAATAAGTGGGATCAAATTAGGGCAATATGTTATAGATGAAACAAATTTAAACCGGGGTCCATTCATTGTGATAATGAATTATAAATGTAGAAATAGCTTTTTTTTATACATCATTAAATAATAGAGGAAGTAAGGTTTTTGAAGAAAATATCTCATATACAGCGAGTGTATTGAAAAAGTATTCGTCTCAGATAATCACATACAAAAATAAATAAAGAGCCACTGTGTTGGGGCTTCCCACGATTTGGGGAATGGATGAAGATGTAAAAAAAATACAGCTTGCTAAACAATTAAAATGACACAAACCAATGAAAACTGAGGTAATGACAGCAAAGGGTCCAGTCAGTGATTTATCATTCACTGGCAAAAGGAAATTCAACAATATTCAACTTGGAAAACTTTGACAGCTGAATTAGCTGTTCATTTTTCAAATACACTAGTCCAGAACAGGCAACAAATTTGTTGAGGGAGATCAAACAAAAGTCTCGGAGACAATGGGCTGTATTCAATCATGATTGCCTTTATCCACATCTGAGACTTTTTCAGATGTTAGTATGGAACAAAGACTGTATTCAATCATAGATTGCTTCACCACAAACTCGACATTTAACAGATGTTAGTAATGAGACAATGACTGTTTCAATCATAGATTGCTTTCATCTCACATCTGAAAACATTACAGATGTTAGTATGGAGACAATGACTGTATCCAATCATAGATTCTTCATCTTCACATCTGAACATTTACAGATGTTATATGGGGACAAAGAATGTATTCAATCATAATTTCTTCATCCATAAACTGAGACATTTACAGATGTTAGTATGGAGACAATGAAATGTATTTAATCATAGATTGCTTCATCTCACATCTGAACATTTACAGATGTTAGTATGGAGACAATGACTGTATTCAATCATAGATTTCTTCATCTCACATCTGAGACATTTACAGATGTTATATGGAGACAATGACTGTATTCAATCATAAGTGCTTCATCTCACATCAGACATTTACAGATGTTTGTATGGGGACAATGACTTATTCAATCCCTAGATTGCTCATCTCACCTGAGACATTACAGATGTTAGTATGGAGACAATGACTGTATTCAATCATAGATTGCTTCATCTCACATCTGAACATTTACGATGTTAGTAGGGAACAATGACTGTATTCAATCATAGATTGCTTTATCTTACATCTGAGACATTTACAGATGTTAGAATGGATTTTGCGGAAACTAAAACTCTCGTGGAGAGACAGTTATAAGTTATTTGTAGACGACTGTTAGATGATGGAATGAAATTTAGGATTTTTGAGAGAAAAATCCACAAACGTTAATCAGCTTTGAAAATAGCTATAGGGAGCAAATTTAAGAAGAAGATTTGTTTCTCGATTTTCTTCTAATGTTCGTAAAAAGAGACATGGAAGTCCATTATATGAGAACAAAAAATAAAAGTATGCACAATATGCGGCAGCAGGACATCTAGCTGTTAACTGCAGAAAAAGGAGATTTAAAGTGGTGACCACGACATACGATGTAGAAATCAACTATACGATAGTGACTTTTGTAACAAGCTAGGACACACCAAAGATAAACATTTGAACAATGGTATGAAAGGTGCCAGATAAAACAAAAAAAAATACAAGAAAAAAAAACTCCCCCAAAAAACAATCGATCTCGACTAGGGATCGAACCTCAGCCATCTGATTACCATGCTACTAACACGTCTGACCAGTAATCAGAAGGTCTGAGGTTCGATCCCCATCGAGGTCGACTGATTTTTTTGAGATGATTTTTTTCTTTCCTTATTTTGTCTGACACCTTTCATACACACTTTTTCAATCTTCATCTACACCGGGCCTGCTCCTTAATTCCTTAATTTGACACATCTAAAGGGATTGCCAAAGTTTGAAAAATGCTCAAAGGCAAAATTGGATACTTCAAATTCTCAAAAGTGACTACAGTCAATAAATCAACGTGGAAACCAATGACAACCACCCTACCTTACCCGACTTTGTTATAAAAGATGAACATAGAAGGATTCGGATATATAAAATAAAGTCAAAATTAAGGGATGGAACAGCTGAAAAATCGTTTTATTAATAAATTCATCGTAGTTGAAGACATTCTATATTATATTTCACAAGTAGATGGGGATCCAATATTAAGACTGTATTGTGCCAAAGCACTTAAAGCAACATGTGATTAAACAGTACCATCTTTCCCAAATGACATATGTCAGTAGGAAAAATTTTTGATGCGATAAAAATTGAAATATTATGATTACATGAGATTCTAGGAGAATGTTTTACATGTAAGGTAAAAATATGAAAAAACAAAAAGCACCGTTTACAAGATACAATATCCCACCTTATCCTATGGCAAATGTCTCTTTAGATTTATCAGGACCTACAAACAACACTTTCAGGAAATAAATATATTGTAACTTTTATAGATGGCCGTAAGAAAATATACCTAGAAAATTCAGATTTTATCCATGAACCTTTTTTTCATTTACATTCTTCATTGAACAATTAGAGTACTAGTCATAAATTATTTCTTTCAACAACAACGACCCACGATGTACGATGTACGTAGTCAATTTGACAATAACTAAAATAGACGGTCACGATCCACATGGTTTTACAAAACGATGACCAGTTATAATGTTACTGGGGTTCATCATATGCAGTGGTAGTGTATTCAATCATATTCGAAATTATGACAACAAACAATTGCAGCACCCATGCTACAAATTGATAAAACAACAAATATTAAACACTGAATATCAATATAAAAGCCTTTTATTGTAGTATTGCAAGGTCAAGGTTATACGTAATAGAAGACAATGCAGAACTTAAAGTGTCGTAAATCCTCACGACTTTGAAAATGCAACACATAGCGACTTTCACGGGATTCATTATCATACGATATTCCACAACCTGTGTTCACATAAAATAAAATTTTGGCCTTACTCGACCCTACTACAGACACCTACGAATCACGTCATTTATCAGTCATGGACTTACATCACCATTCATGACCACAACACACACACAACGATGCCAGCATGGGAGTAAACACTTAAACTCTTATAGTTGATCCCCTTTTTTGACACGAAAATTCATGAATGGAGACAATGACTGACCTCCTGGGCATTCCTGACAATATTAAAGGATGAATCATTCTCAAGAGGGACTCATTACAGAGAAACGGTTAGCTCGATGATGACCAAAAACAAAATTGACTTCAAGTAGTTTAAACAACAACCCGTTGACTTAAATAACAAGATAAAAATTACTTGAGAACAAGAAAGCCCATTCTGACCTTTTTGTACAGAAACATAAACAACAGAAGGATCCTCCCACTTGTGTATATTCTAATATTGAGAGGATTTTCCTGAGTTTGTGGACCGTTATGAAGTCGGGGTTTCTTCTGAAGAGGCAGCTTTAAAGAAGCTAATCAAATTCTGTCAATATTGGCCGTTCAGACTTCTCCTCTCCCCAAAATATTGCCCAACTAATTATCCCCCTCTCTACGTTGTATGTCAAACAACATATGTGGATAACAAAGTTTTTTGAACGTTTCAGAAGAGTCAAAATTTATAAAGGTGAGTTACATAGAGGGGGCCTATCTAGCTCTAACGGGTATTTAGAGGAGATGTTCAAGAATTTGATTGTATGAATTTATTCGGTTTTCAAATTTCGGTTATGTTAGCGTGAAAGGAATAATTTCTAGTTTAAAAAGAGGGTGTGAAAGGAGGGGCCCATCTAGCCTCCAACAGTAGTAACTTTTTCTAGGGAGTCCACTGGAGGCCATCCCAGCCTCCAACAGTAATAACTTTACTAGGCAGTCCACTGGGGGGCCTATCTACCTCCAACAGTATAAAATTTTACTAGCAGTCCACTGGAGGGCCTATCTAGCCTCCAACAGTAGTAACTTTTACTAGGCAGTCCAGTGAGGGCCTATCTAGCCTCCAACAGTAAACTTTACTAGGCAGTCCATCTCCCGCTATCAAAACAGTAGGGTGGTAAGGAAAACCGTTTTTCCCCAAAAAACATACCGATTCCAAGATAATGTCAAAGGGTGATTTCACCATGGATGTGAAACTTGTACACATCCGTGCAGCATCAAGACGGGACAAAAAGCCAATAAGCCTTTGTCGATCGCCATCCCTTACCAGGCACTCCAGCAACAGCATTGTAGGCTCACCAAACTTGTGCTCACTCTCAACACTTTTGATTCAACGATGTTTTTCTTCCATCAATCTCATTGTTGCAATGGGGACCAAGATGGGTCCCTCTACGCTAACCTCTTTATGGGCTACCCTTAAGGGAAAAATTTTTTTCCGTCTACATGGGGCCCGCCACTGAAATTGTTCAAAAAAATTTCTTT
>NW_027627026.1:0-5561 GCF_034508935.2 Berghia stephanieae
TTGGTTATCCCAAGACAGGTGTCTGGGGATCAAAGCCCAGCCTTTTCGTTATCCCCAGACAGGTGTCTTGGCCTGGGGCCTGGGGATAATCGGATAATGACAGCCCTAGTCCATTACCTCATTAGTCTTTACAACCAGACCTATCATTGCGTTCACATGTCAGACCTGCACGTATGTAAGCGTCGGACTGTCAATAACTTGTAATTATTATCAATAACTAGAGACTAGAAGATAGAGGAGACAGTTTCAGTTGAGCAATTTTGCTAGGCACTTGCAAGAAGTAGCTCTCGCGAGTTGAAAACAGGCGAGGATTTCTGTTTCCGTTTTTGAGGGGAAAAAAATTAGGAGTGATTTTAAAATGCTCATTCTTCTTTCTCAGTGGAATGAAATGGCATGTATTATATATCATTGGAAAGGGCATAAAATTCTGCATACAATGATGCTAATATTATTATCTTCCTATATCATGATTTTGAGAAATCTTTGCGTAAAGAGAGTATATGTGTTTAAGCGCTTATAACTTTTAAACCAGAGATGGTCCTTCTTAATAAAAAAAAGTCCTTCTGAGATACATATTAAAGTAGCTTCTCTAAAAATTTCAGAGCAAAATATGTTTGCACTCAAAAGTTAGAGCTCCCCAAATACCAGTAATTGGCCTCGATTGTTTACCGAAGCTGCCATTTTCTTATACTGATTCACTTCCTGTCGTCTGCTGGGTTTGAGAGATAACTTCGTCAATCCACATCAAAACTTTACATCTTTATATCTTACAAAATATTCCATTTATGGAAGTTATTTTTGTTTTAAATTATTCAATTAATTGGCGTTTTTATGTCCATGCAATCATTTTATAATTTACAATTCTCTTCCTTTTTTTTCCGATTGATTTTTCACTGTTGATTTTGACGTTTTTCATTCTTTGACGGACGTCTGTCCAATTTAGGGGAACGGGGGAGCGGAAGTTTTTAAAATCACCTATTTTCGATCATTTTAAACACTAATACACCACCTCAAACATTTATCAGTCCATATCTCTGCTTTTATGAGGTCTATTTTCATTTTGAAAAGTTCAAAGTGAACAACTAAATGACGCCGATTCAGTGGTGTATTTGGTCTATCTACATGTGAATAAATATTTAATTGTCGACTTTTCCAAAATTCCAATAGGTCATTCATTTGCATGTCGTGATCTATTTTTCCTTGATTTCAGCTGTTTCAGCTCTAAACTTTACCTTTCTCTCTCAATAAATAATTATTTTTCTGTTTGCAGTGTATTACAGAGATGTTGAATTACCACATGTAAAAATTTCAAAGTTGTATCTGAAGCCGTTTCTGAATTATACTTGATTATCCATTGGGTTGCTGTGTTTTGGTCACATATTTTCCTATTAAGCTTCTATAGAGATTTTTCACCACATAAAAGGTCATAACTTTTTAACTAGTTGAGATAGAGCAATAATTTTTTCACTTTAGTAAATGTTTCACTCCCCTTTATTTTTCTACGCTAAATTAATACCGATATCACTATTTTGAAAAATTCTTGCAAGTGCCTAATTTTGCAGTTGCAGGGCAGACATCTCGTTTTTGTTCAATTTGTACTTCTACACTCATATTGGTGGGGACCTGATTCTCACCTGTGCAATTGCAGTTTTGATAACTTTGTCAGTGCTTTATTAGCTCGTTGTAACAAAGACATGTTTTAAATCATGACATTGAAAATCATCTGAAGTGTAAGGACGTAAAACTCAAAGCAACTGAAACTTGCAATGTGAAAACGAAAGTCAAACTGACTGATGAAACGGAAACAGTTTTGTAGTGTAAATAGCAAAAATATCTTTATAACACGACTACTTTAGATTTGAGATAAATTTAGAAATTTTTAATAGAATTTAATAGAGACTACATATAAAAAGGAATGAGTTCAGTTTTTAAGAAAAAATAAAAATTCCACCCAATATTTAATCAAATTGCCTTATTTTCGTCTGAATAGTCTTTTCTTGTCGTTGCTAGGAAATGAACAACACCGACAAAGATGGAGGCTGTTTAATTTCGCGCACGGGTGTTTGTTGTTACTTAGGCTTGAAAAGTCTTCGCTGGTGTGTTACGGCTGATTAAAATAGAAATTAACATTTTGAAGATTGTCTTGCACTTCATGCAACAATGGAAACACAAACGAAACTCCCTGACATTTTTGAAAAGAGTATTTATGCAGGCAAATTTAAGGACCGGAATCCTGACTGTTTAGCCGTAAGTTTTCTTTTCTTCTTTTTGTAGACTATCTTTCTTTTCTTTTTCTTTTTCTTTTATGGTTCTGTCTGAATGTCTTATTTTTTTTCAAAACGACATTAAAATTGAAACTTCATATTTATGGTGTATGATTGGATCAACATGCAGGAAAGTTGCCCCTTTTTAAACTTTCAATTGCACCTTGACTTAAGGCCAATGACATTAATTTCAGAGAAATAAACATTTCAAATCAATTTAAACCAAAATAGAGAAGTCCTTCTTCTGTTTTATTTTCTTTGGGTTTGACAGGGTTTTGATAATTACTTGATAACCTTTGTTGAATATTATAAAACTTATCACTGTTACACGTAAAAAGAAAAATTCTTCTTCTTTTCTAAAAGGCCACCTCTGCTATTCGCACTTCGTTTCTAGACGGATTAGCGTCGTTAAGACAGCTGAGATACCTAACGTAATGTTATGCGTCTTGTAATTTACAAAACTTCTATGAAAAAAAAGTATTTCTAGCATTGAGAGAAGGGCTACGGTCAATTCAGTTTCTTGTCATTCTTGGGACTAACAAAAACAGTCACTGACGTCGACGTCAAAACCAAATTATAATACCTTGATACCTTGATACCTTGATACCTCTTCTTCGGGTTGAAGGCTATGCCTGTAATACCCGTTCTGCACTATCTCTGATATATCTACGCGCACCTGCATGGTTGGGGCGGAGCTGGTAACGCTTGTAATGCCAGTGTTTGTCTAACTTGTCTTTGAACTCATTCACTGTCCTCGCTTTAATTACATCTTCTGGAAGGCTGTTCCAGTTATCTGTCACTCTGAGTCCAAAGGAGCATTTTCTTACATTTAATCTGGCCTGTCTTTTTTTTAATTTGTCGCTATGTCCTCTCGTTCTATTAAATGTGCTCTCTGGTAGTATTTGCTCTCTATCTACTCTATCTTTCTCGTTTATTATCTTATATACTTGTATCATGTCTCCTCTTTGTCTTCTGTAGTACAATGATGGTAGTTTGAGATGCCTCAGTCTATCTTCATATGGTAGATGCTTCAAATCTGAACAAAGCTTCGTTGCTCTCCTTTGTACCCTTTCAATTTTATCCATGTCACCGACATGCTGTGATATCCTCGGTGCATTACCATATTCAAGTGATGGTCGTACCAGAGCAGTGTAGAGCCGCCTAATAATATCATTATTTCTGCTGGTGAATGTCCTTTTAATAATTCCGAGAGTTCTGTTTGCTTTATTTATTGCACAGTTGACATGATGGTGGAAGGATAGTCTGTTGTCTACATGCACTCCTAAATCCTTTTCTACTTCTGTTTCCCTAGCTGCTGGTACACTCCGTTATCGTCTCTCATTCTGTATGTGTGCTTTGGATTTTTGTAACCTAGATGCATTACGCTGCATTTGCTTGCATTAAACTTTAACAGCCACTTGTCTGACCAGTCTGATAATTTGTCGATATCATCTTGTATAGTATGTCGGTCACTTTCTGTTCTTACAGGTCCAAACAACTTTGTATCGTCAGCAAATATTCTGATCACGTTATTTACAAGAACACATGTTTCCGATGGCTTTGTTATTATTATTACAAAACAACTAATAATTACATGCAACCCATATTTTGAAACCACTTAATAAAATTATCATTTATTGTAGACTTTTTGAGAGGGTATGGTTGAAAATTAGATTGGACAGGTTGTTCTGTGGCATGATGGTTAAGCTTGGGATTTTGTTTTAAAACTCATCAACTTCAGATTTAGTTATCTCTACCATCAGTAACTGTTCGTATATAACTTATACTATTCCCTCTTCCCTTCCAATCTTATGACAATTTAACCACACTACTCAAATAAAAAAATAAAAACAACAACATTAGTCCTATAGAATTTGGCCAAATTGTCTGAATTGCCGAAGTAATCCTCCATGTATTCCGTGATGCAATACAACAACTTGTTTATAAGCTCTCGGCCATCCCGTCTAATCAAATGACTGCTACTCTGAAGATTATCATTATCATCGTTATCACAATCATCATCATCATCATCATCATCATCATCATCATCATCATCATCATCATCATCATCATCATCATCATCATTATTATTATTATTATTATTATTATTATTATTATTATTATTATTATTATTAAGTCAACTACAAGGTAGTCATTTATTTATGAGTGTGTATGTGTGTGTGTTAGTGTATATGAGTGAGAGAAAAAAAAAGAAAGAAAGAGAGAGAGAGAGAGAGAGAGAGAGAGAGAGAGAGAGAGAGAGAGAGAGAGAGAGAGAGAGAGAGAGAGAGAGAGAGAGAGAGAGAGAGAGAGAGAGAGAGAGAGAGAGAGAGGTTTATAGTCTGGTTCTACCATGCTATCTCTGTTGTTGATTTTGCTGTAAATCTAATGTCCCTTTTTTTTCAGGCTGGTAAACTCACCTCGACAGGAGACACCACAAAACAATGTCTCCAGCCAGAAAATGAGAGGGTAAGCAGTTAAATTTTTGGCAGTCTTTGAATAGATTTGGACAGAACAGTCGTCAGTGCCAGGAAATAAACAAAATAAGTTTCATTTTAGCTCATCGATTGATCAAAAATAATGCACTACGGTGAATTATTACTGTAAAATAATGTAAGAAATAATATCTATTTTAAATATCCCTATTTAGAAATCCTACTTTAGTATTTTTTGATTAATAGGAAGTTCAGTATTATAAGATATTTGAGAAATTTTTAATTGAAGTGAATTCAAATTTTATTAGTCCATTAGCAAACAATGTTTTCAACCTTTTAAACATTTTTATACAGCCTCCATCACCAGATGTAATCAGAAAATTTCGTGCAACAGTCCGGCCAGATGCTGGTCAAATGCGGATATTCTATGGCAGGGCAAATGACCCACATCGCCAATGGGCAGTAGAAATGACCCATGGAGTAAATACACAACCATCCACTAATGCCAAAGAGGCCGTCAACCCTGCCCCAAATACACTGTTTAATCAGAGGATTCTTGATAGGTATGCAATAATGTTGTTTCAAATAGTTTTCCTTCATTTTACCAAAATTTAGTGAATTCTCATTACAGTGAATGATCTTAAATCTATCATAAACATGATATCAATTCTCAAGTGTAAGTCTCCAAGTTTCTCCAATTCACGATAAACTTTAAGGAATATTTTTGGTAGCAAATCTTATAAAGGCCCATTCCAAATTTTTAAAAGTTAAGAGTATACATATATTTTCTTTACACTTCTTTTACAAAGCTGCTTTTTAATTTGGAAGAAAAAGGACGCTGAAGGAGGATACAGCTATTTCC
>NW_027627027.1:0-5557 GCF_034508935.2 Berghia stephanieae
ATTAATAAAAAAAAATAAAAAAAATTTAAAAATAATAATAATAAAAAAAAAAAATAATAATAATAATAAATAATATACTAGGAAATTGCAGCTTTTGATAAATCGTAGACAATTGTCTCTTATGAAATATAACCCATCCTCACCTTACCATCGACAATGTTATAGTGTACATCTATTTCTGGGGTTAACTTGACGATTTTTTATTTTTTTTATGTGAAAGCTTTCTTGTATTTTAAAGGGAGAAAAAAAAAGCGATTAAAATTCTATAATCCTAAATACACCCAGCAATGGGACAATAACAATCAAATATCAAATTTAATTAAGTACAATTCATTTCTCTATTGAGAGGAGATTGGGAAAAAAAAACAGAAACTGATGGGCCTGTTTTATATATAACAAAGATCTAACAAAGGAAACAAACAGAACATTTGTATATATTTGTGACCCTCTGTGCAAATGGTCAACATGAGTTTTTGTATGGTGTAAAAGAGTAAATAATTTTCTACATCTTGCCGTTTATTTTGTGAATAAATGATAGAAAATGAATGAGTTATGTAACATTTATAATAGATGAGGTTGTAAAAAGCAGTTTTTGAGAAAAACGGCTTCAGAGTTTAGTAAGTGTCATTTCAACATTAATTAAACTGCCCTCAAAAAAAAAAAAAAAAAAAAAAAAAACATGTTAAAGTGCAAATTTTATTATTAAATTTTGATAAAGTATGCGGAAATAAACAACCATCATTTTATTGGGATATCCCAATTTTCGTTGGAAAGTCCCGCCCAAAACACATTTCTATCAGCCATATCAAGAAAAACTTCCAGCAACGTATGGACTATTTCTTTAATACAGCGCCTCACATATCATGCCCTCTGAAAAATCAGAATTTTCAAGAAAAGTATCTGTACCCACCTAAAATGCAAGATTTTCACCTACATTTCTTTCAACAGTCGCTTTAGAATGCTTCTAAATTGATTATATTATGTTAAACGTAGACACTTATACATTTCCTTTGGACGATGTCATTTTTTTCACCAATTTTGTTTTAAATTTATGCTTAAAAATTAGAAATATGGAAAAAAAAGAAATCAGAATTAGGCCTAATAGAGGCACCAAAATAATCTGCCTTCATTAATTCAATTTAAGTTTTTATTCCAATTGACTGCTTTTACACAAAGCTGAACCCTCTCCTTACCAGCCATTTTCAAGATTGTCCCCAAAACCTCACACCCAACAAACACAAAATTAGATTTTTTATCACTCAGACATAATAGCAGTCAAATTTTTGCGATACATAAGTTTCTATAGCAAAACATATCCTACAACACACTGTTAATTTTCTTTAAATTTTATGATGTACAAAAGAAATTTGAATAAGAAACGTTGTTGCATCATAAAGAATGTGACGATTTTCCTGTAGTTGGTAAGGGAGGGTTTAAAGGGGATAATTCCAAACACCATGAAGTACAGACTTACCAACTTATACACTTTTAAAAATTTGTAGAACTTGAAAAATTAGTACAATTTAATTCGTTTTTATTTTTGGTTACAACTACACTAGATTTTGTTGTGAGAACAACATCACTCAGTGTGTGTCAATCCGTATTAATCGAAGACCATGAAGAATTATTTACACCGAGGTCAAATTGTAAAATCAATTACAATGCCTACAATTCTTACATCCTGAGAACTATTAAGCTTATAATTTTAAGTAAACATTGTATCATGTTTAAAATGACTCAGGGTCTCTCTTAGTCACAGCGTAATTCTTTTTTTTTAAAAACAAGGATACACTAAAACTACAGGTTACATAAATAATGGCTTATATAACAAAACAAAATTGTAGTAAGATGGTTAACGAAGATTGAAATAGAAAATGTCATGTTATGAAAGATATATATGTACACATCTGACTTTTTACCGTTTGATATAATCACAGCCAGGGACGAGCGAAATCAAATTTATACTCCGACTACAAACAAGTTAAAAAATTATATGTATGGATTAGAATAACAGATGAGCACTGCAGGAGGTTACAGGATTGAGAGGACAAAAATGATAGATAAAATGATTGTAATAGATAGATAGATAGATAGATAGATAGATAAGAGAGAGAGAGAGAGAGAGGAGAGAGAGAGATAGAGAGAGAGAGAGGCCATAACTATCATCTTGTTGAAACAGTTAACACCAAGGAATGTGCATAAACTTCAAGCTATAAATAATTCGTAGTTTGTCCAGCTGGCTACACAAAAGATAGCATAACGATGGAATTAAATATAATCTCACTGTAAAATAATCATAAATTTACAAACGACCATCTTTGTTAAAGACAATGATGAATGACTTTGCACAAATACATATAATCATATGGTGTTGCCCAAAGCCTAAATCACACGTCTTAAATCTGGTGCATGAATTAAAGCAATCATTTTGAGCAATTACCTTTTTTTCTCTTCACAAGAAAAAAGGAAATTACTAGTTGTAGAGTGGAGAAATCTTCAACCTCTCATTCTTCCATTAAATTACTAAACTTCCATAATGCAACATTGAACCACTGCTACCCATTCCACACTCCATTTCCATTTTTTTTTAATTTTTTTAAAATGAAAACTTGCTTGGATTATTACAGAAAAATGTCCATCCTTTGAGAAAGACTAAATGCCTTTCAAAAATATAAATATTAAACAATGACTATAATTACACTTGAGACATTTGATTTTGATTATCATTGACAAGTCTTTTTGATGATAACCTACGACAATACAAAATTAAAAATATTATTGAGATAAATATTTATTCCGTGTCACCCAGTCTAAAACGAAATCATACATCATACCACAAACAGTTTTTGGGGTTATCCAACATGTTTTATACAATGACCAGATCATGGGTACAGTTTTTGTTTTGTTTTTAAAGGATTTTTGACGCTAGCGGCACCTTTAGGTCATTTCAGCACCAGTAAAAAGGAAGAAAATGAGAAAATTCTGAAATTACAAGTCAAAGTATCCAAGAAACAATAAGACAAAGAAGTCTGGTTCAAAAAAATTAACGGATGTAGATTCCAAGAGCACACTATCAATGTACTTAGTTTGAGATCACCCAAAAGTTTCGTCCAGACATCAGTACAGGATCCCACTGAGAATACACTCAAATATCTACAGAATATGTCCAACGCAGAAAACATCACTAACAATACATAACTGAGAGATGATTTTCCATGAAAAAAAAAAAGAGACACTTCCCAAAACTAATTCTAAACATTTGACTGTTTCCCTCTCAGCTAAGGACAACCAGCAAGGACAAGGACAAAACCAAGTAATCCCATTTCAAGAAAAAGACAGAAAACAACTCAGAAAATATATACCTATAGAGAGGGATAGAAGCACGGCAAATGACCTCCTGCCCACCACGGGAGGTCAAAAACCCCACCCAGGCAGCTGTTTGAAAATTGTTTCTATGATGTTAAGATATACCTTGCACCCTCCTACGAGTTGCTCTTTGTCAAAGAGTTTATTTGAACCATCATTTAATACTCAGTCATTAACTTATTACATAAAAACGAGATTGTTCACTGTCTTATCATAAAAAGGTTTGTCAAAGAAGATTGCAACGAAATACAAATCTCTTCAGCACTGTTATAGAAAATTATTTCAGATCACGGCAGTGATAAAGAGCAATAACAACCAATTTGTAAAAAGTTTAATCTGGTATATTAACTCTAAGTCTTATATTGGCCATATACCTTTGCAAGTCTAATGAAAAAAAATAACGCAATTTTAAAAGATGATCTTATTTTTAGAAGAAGCAGTACTGGAGACATATTTAAGGAAACATTAGCCATTCTAGCACCTGTGAAAAAAAAAGGAAGACAAGACTACTTCAAAATAAAAGCAGATCCCATTAGCAATCGGTCTGTTTGTCAAGCCTGAGACCATTCAAAATCTCCACTTAAACCTTAGTGCATTATCCTATCCAAGAGGGGCACATTCAAATTATTTTCAATATATAATAACTTTCAATACCAATAGCAGGAAAATGATTTACAAGATAACAAAATCTGTTAGAGTTTTTTTTTTTTAATGCATGATTGCATCCAACGGCCTCCTTATACCAAAGGATCCCAGCCAGGACCCTGGCAGAACAAAATATTTCCAATCCAGGACGAATTAGAAAGAAGCTATATGGGAGAGTGTCAAAGGTAAAAGATGTGAAGGGATAGAAGAGACGGCAAGATTTGGATAGAAGAGATGGCAAGATTTGATCTCTCCAACCTTTCCAGGCTAAATGAGAATTTCAAGGCTTCAGCCAACGATTAACTTCAAAGGTAGGAAGAGAAAAATAATTCCCAACTCATAACTACAGATTTAATACAGTTGGGAGATTTTTAAAAAATTGTATACTGAATAATGGCATAAAATTACCTCAAAGGGAAACTTTACCTCTTTAGTTTAGAACTTAAAAAAAGTAAGAAAAAGGGGTTTTGCTCTAAGAAAGGTCATAAGAATAACTAAACAGTAATCAGACTGACCAATGTGTAAGACAGATGCTAACACAGTGACACTTAGTCTTCAACACACTATAATACGTGATCACACACAGTGATGATTGACGAGAACAATCAGCTCATTATATAATTCAAATAGATTTATATCACTATAAACTCATTTAAGACTCATAAAGTAAAAAACACCATGATTTCCATAAGATCAATTACATAAATAAATAACTTCGAAATTTAAAAATATTTAAAATTTTAAACCGCAAAATACCATTAAGAAACTTAAATTTGTTTTAACTGGTTGCACTAAAGATCTTGAATGGTTTACCAATGACTAAAGTAAGTAAATTGTATAAATTTTTTTAAAATAATAAAATAAAATTTTAAAAAGTCAATTATTCAGCAAGATAACTGAACAAAGTCACAGAATTTACAACAAAATGGAGATATCTCACTCAAACGTTACAGTCAAACCTAAAATGAGAATCAAAATTTGTGTTTGATCTAAAATTATGAGTTTAACAACTGTGGACACTTCAGCATTGTAAAATAGACACCTTAATATTAAAACATTACACCAACATGATAAATAAAATGTGTTTATTATATTTTTTAAAAATATTTTGCGCAATAAAATTCCTAGTGTGAAATAAATCAGGCTGCATTATATACAAAAAATACATCTCATTTAATATTGTGTATAAAAAAAGTATAGATTAAAAGGAATACATTAGCTGCAATGTAATATTTGGAAGTGGGACTTGCTAGGCCTGTCAGTCATTTAAAGTCATTCAAATTCATCCCTTGTATTTATATACATGAATAAAGTCCATCTATAGCTATCATAAAAAAACATGGCAGGGATAACAGCTTTGGATTGAACACTGATTCATTCATCATCATCATCATCATCATCATTATTCTGAAGTAACACAAATATCTGTCGTAATTCCAACGTTTTGTGTGATAAAAATGTCAATTTTTTTTTAAATGGGTGACAACCATATAATGAAATGTATTATAAAAACGTGGCAAAAAAAAAAAAATGGTCGGGTGGTAAT
>NW_027627028.1:0-5562 GCF_034508935.2 Berghia stephanieae
TTTTTTTTTTTTTTTATTTTTATAAATGTGAAGCATTTATATTCTGAAGAAGATGAAGAAGAAGAAGAAGAAGAAGAAGAAGAAGAAGAAGAAGAAGAGAGAAGAAAGAAGAAGAAGAAGAAGAGAAGAAGAAGAGAAGAGGAGGGGAGGAGGAGGAGGAGAAAGAAGAAGAAAGAGGAAGAAAAAGAGGAGGAGCAGGAGGAGGAGGGGAAGGAAGAAGGGAGGAGGAAGAGAAAGAGGAGGGAGAACAGGATGGGGAGGAGGAAGAAGAGGATGGGGAGGAGGAAGGCCGCAGAAGAAAGAGATACAGAGAGAGGAGAGGAGAGGAGAGAGAGACGAGAGAGAGAGAGAGAGAGAGAGAAAGAGAGAGAGAGAGAGGAGAGAGAAGGTAAGAGAGAGAGAGAGAGAGAGAGATGAGAGGAGAGAGAGAGAGAGAGAGAGAGAGAGAGAGTAGAGAGAGAGGAGGGTATGGAGAAGAAGAGGGAGGAGCATGAGGAAGAAGAAAAGGAAAAGAAGAAAACACTTACGACATCGCTGCTTTGGCCATAAAAACTTGCAAGTTGCTTTTGGATATACATCATTGGCAGACAATTCCCATAAATATGTCGTTCCATGTTGGATATCTTTAGGTCGTTGCCAACAGGGTCTGACCCCGAAAGCTGACATCAGATTTTAAAAAAATAAAATCAGAAAATACTAAACTGTGATATTATAAAAGCGGAATATCCATAATATGCCTGAAGCTTGTTACACGGTGCCATGTCAGCAAAGTAAAAACTAACACGAAATGTCTGTATGACAAGTTAATAGGTTTTGGATGTTATTTTTTTTCAACAGAGACAAAACTGTTACCAGTTAGGTACTATAAATGAATAAATAAATACTTAATTACTTTATTAATTTTTAAATTAAGGAGGCAGAAGCAGTATACAAAGGGTCGCCAAAGTTATTTTCTCTCTTTTAAAAATGAGTTTTAAAGAAACTTCTAAGCTTAGTGTAATTAAATTTGATCACATCTTCGATCCATTTCATCAATCTGACAAATCTGACAATATGGTGGTAATTGTAATGATATTAGATTGATATTATAACACCTTTCGCCTACGCCTCATGGTGCGTTTACGGTAGGGAATAAGACATCAAAAATATTCGACAACTGCACCATATTATGATATGATAACAAGTGTAAATATTTAGGGGTTACATACTCAGAAGACCAGGCAGACACACACACACAAACAGACACACATACGCACACTTAATCACATACATCACTCAGACACAAAAACGATCTTAAAAACTTATCCCAAGTATTTTTGGAATCATTGTGTGTCTTCAAAAGTTTTTAAAACTCTGAACACTGGTTCTGGTTTTGAGCCTCCCAGACTGAGGTCAGATGTTCCAGGTTTATAAAAATAACTTGAGCTAAACGTGCTCAAAGCGCATCGCAGAGGGTCCTGACCAACAGCAAAAACTTAACATGTAGGACAGACATGACGCCTGTATGGCGATATTGCAATTTTTTTTGGGACAGAGACAAAGCTGTTAACGACCAGGCACTCATTTACACCTGAGTACGGTGAGAGAATGTGAGTAAGGAGCCTTCTCCAAGGACTCAACTATGCGCCGAGCGATGCTCGACCCAGGACCTTCCAATCTGAAAGCGAGTGTCATACCACTAGACCACTAAATCTATCGTATCACCAAAATGGTTTGAATGGAATTTTTGAAATGATAAAAGCAGTTTTTAATCTTTTAATCTAAGTGTGCGGAAGGGCCAAAAGATCCTATCATGTCAGATTTAACTAGCTGAAGAGAATTGAATCTAAAATACACATGATCCTGATGATGAAATTAAAGCCATTTGCAATTTATTACTGTGCGACTATGTGGTCTAGTGATATGACATTCGACCAGAAGTTCTAGGTTCGAGTCCTGAGCACTGTATAGTCGTGTCCTTGGAAAAGGCTCTTTACTCAAATTCTCTAACTGTACTCAAATGTAAATTGAGTACCTGGCTGTTAACAGCAATGTCTCTATCTGAAAAAAAAATTATAATATCGACTAACAGGTTTGTCAAGTCTGGCCTTACATGTTAAGTGTTGCTGTTGTCAAGGGATCCCACTGTAAAACGCTTTGAGCACATTTAGTGGATATTGAGCAAATAAAAGCTCAGATGTTTTAATTTTTTGTCTATATCCAGAAACCGTCGAGTTTGTGCTCTTTAGTCCAATGCCAGGAAGTGGGAATGTATGAGGCTTTTACAGCTACTTTCTATCTAAGTTACTCTCCCTATGGCTGCCAACCTCAAGCTTATTAGAGGGAGTTTTGGTCAGAAAATCAGGGAGATTCAGAAAAAAATCAGGGAGATACATAAATGTATAAATCTACATTTCAAAAGAAAAAAAGACAAACAATCTCCATCCACGAATGTCTCTGGCAACTACTAATAAACTAAACATACTTGATATCAAGATACACTATGACTTGAAACAGTTTTAGAATGACCAACAACTGAGTTTAAAAGTTTAAAAAATGATTTAAGTAGTATTTACAAAGCTATTTGCATACTGCACGA
Organism: Berghia stephanieae; assembly: GCF_034508935.2. Taxonomy (NCBI): domain Eukaryota; kingdom Metazoa; phylum Mollusca; class Gastropoda; order Nudibranchia; family Aeolidiidae; genus Berghia; species Berghia stephanieae. The sequence goes on from NW_027627028.1 coordinate 2,579, forward strand.
TAATGCGGGAGATCGGTTGTGACGGGCGGGAGCGCGGGAGATGAACTAAAAATGCGGGAGTCTCCCGCAATTTCCGGTAGGATTGGCAGCTATGTAAGGAGGAATCAAATTTAATCCAAATGTTATAATCAAGACCTAAATATGAATTCCAAATTCATGGCCATCCCGATATGTGACCAATGGCATCAAATATGTAATATATACTCTAGTGTATCAAATAGAAGGGGAGTGGGGTTGTACTGTGGCCAAAAGTCAATAGAGGGGGGAGGAGAGGTAAGTGTGCAATTAAACCAAACAAGGGGGAGGAGGGTGAAATTTTACCAATTCATAAAAGTGGGTGGAACGCGCATTTTTGGCACTTTTTACTTTAGCCGAGGCGCGATGTGATGTATAAAAATGTTTTCTTTCAATCAAATATACTGCTAGTAAAATAACATTGACAGCATGGAGGGTATCTGTTTCACCAGCAAATTTCGTGAGCTGAAATATATTATCAGAGGAGTGTAAAAATTCAGAAAAAAATAGAAGGGGGAGGGGGGGGGGGGGGTGTCTTTTCGAAACAGTAGATTGAGATTGATGTGGACCAGCTCCAGTAAAATAATCAGAAATATAAAACTTTAATCTCTTCCAATTTAAGAAACCATGGCACTGAAAACTGTGCTGAAACTGAACATTTAGCAAAAAGCTCCAGTTTCTGTGATCTAGCCAGTCGATTACAAGGGATAAAGCTGTCACTGAGTAATTAATTACGCTGCAGGTATCTGAGTAAGGGGAGATCACTCAGTGATGATAATGGCAGTTTGTCAAAAAAGAGGAAAATGTATCTGTCCATCTGGCAAACCAAGCCGAAATGCAAAAATTACAATATAATACAATATGATAGTAATGTACCATATATAAACATACTTATTTTGTAATATAATGAATGGACCTTTCCAGAAAATGATTTTAAAGGCTTACAATATAATCATACCACTTTCTACATCAAGAACCAAGAGATGAAAAGGCTAGAAAATTTTTGTTTTTAACTTTACAAAGCACAATACCATACCTTTGTTACTGCAACCAAGTGGTTATGTAGTTTATAAATTAAGAGAGAGAGAGAAAAGTTATGAACTGATTTTCAACTTTTATCATTCCAATCCCTAGCCAGCATTTATTCATCCAAGGACACCATTAACCTTGTGTCACTTTTGACTTGTCCAGGCTGACGTCATAAAAATACGAGTGTCACCATAAATTCAGGCAAATGAGCACAGGTGTCAAGTTTGACACAAGACATGATGGTGATTTTTTCATCGTTCTACCATGGAGTCAACTGAGTGCTTTTCATATAAAAAATGTTTGACACTGCAAAAACAGCGGAACAATTCAAAAAAAAATCACAAAATCCGCGGATCCGCTGAAGATTATCATAAAACAATCGCGTTTTTAAAATCATTCTGTGATGTGACTAACTAATCAAATTATGTGTTAGTTTTTCTTCAGTTTAATTAAATATCCATCTTCTCTTCTTTTTAAAACTGCTTTTAAATGAAGAAATTTCACCCAGAAATAAATTATAATGGTATGAATTAAAATGGCACCTAAAAATTAGTATTTTACCAGAAGTACATTGAATAAATATTAATTCTATTAAATGTCACCGTACAGATTTGATTTTTAATGTTATTGTGATAGTTAACATGTTCTATTCTATCATAGTGAAAACAGAATTGCCAGTTAAGTGACGGTTATTGAGTTATATTCTTCAGCCAATATTTATCATGGGTTCTCTATTGTTTAAAAGATACCAACAATTGCTCTGCTAATTCTTAGTTAGGAATATTATATAATATATATTATATATATATATATATATATATATAAGGGAAACCTGAAACGTCCATTTTATCTGTTTTCGTATATCAATTGAAGCTTACATTCATTTTCACAAAAGTTATTTATGTCATATTTAAAAAACAAAACAAAAAAAAAACACAGCTAAAATCTGCCTTACCACGTCATTCTAGTGTGAAAGTCTATTGAAAACACTCACAGAACACTTGTAAATCACATTTTGCCAGGACATCGGGTCCGTTATTCCATGACCAGGTGGTTTGATCTGCCATTCGGTTCAAACTTTGTATAGTCACAGTCACATTGTAATGTTTTTCCATCAGGGGCATTTTCCATTGTACTTTTGTACTGATCTCCATTTGATAAGACTTTGGCATGGAGGAATTTTATCAGGTTCGCACTTTGTGACTGTTTTAAAATCACCAGAGATGTCTTTTTTCTGCCATTGCAAATTCCATGGTCAACTCGGTTTTCTCTACATAAGTTGTTATGGTCACTGGAGAGCCTTCTACTGGATATGTATTTCGAGGAAAACAGAGGTCTGAAACACATAAGTGTAACACATAATAAATGGTATATATAAATACACGCACACCACACGACACACACACACACACACACACACACACATTTCATAATAGATTATAATTTGTTGAAGATTGATTATGAAGATGATTAAGACACTTTCAATGATTTTGGTGTTGGTTGTCATGGTGATGATGATGATGATGATGATGATGATGATGATGATGATGATTGATGATAATATTTTTTTTCAAGCGATTTTACAGGCCCTTGCACCATTTACAGGTCTTTGTTTCTTTGCTTTGTAATAAGGTATTTTGTGGTGCTTATAAATCTTTAGCTTTTCAACGTTAGAATATTGATCAACCAAAAGAGAATAGACTTTAGACTTTAAACATTTACAAGCATCCAAAAGAAATGTAGGACAGGGGGAATAAGTTCAAACATGAACAGAAGAAAATATGTCTATCTGAGACCACATTAAAGTAAGTCTCGTCAGATACTGGGCACAAGATTATAACGAGAGTGGTACACCCCAGATGGTTACAATATGCTTACAATTCATAGTAATTAATATCACGAAAGATGTTTTTAATGATTAAAAATAAAATTTAAAAAAT
>NW_027627029.1:0-5562 GCF_034508935.2 Berghia stephanieae
AAAGAAAAAATTGAAAGATAGGTCAGAAATGCTGAAATCAGTTAAAATTTATATATGTACAACTGAAGATGAGGTTTCTATTATTATAGTTGCTAGTTGCTGCCAACATGACTTTCGCATTCAATATACCTCTCCCCCTGAGGAAGATGGAGAGGGTCCTTGATGAAAATATCCAGGGCTAGGTGTGGAAGAGGCAGATGGTGATGGATGGTGGTGATAGGTTTGTTGTTGTTGTTGTTGTTGTTGTGGTATTCATTGAAGGACTGGATGGCAGGATGGATGGTGATTGATTTATTTGTGGACCAGAAGGTGACCTGACCACTGGTGGTTAAAATTATTGTTAGTGTTCATTATGGTGGCTGGGGATGAAAGTGATGGGTTTTACTATTATTGGCAGTTACTGTTTGATTGGCAGGCCTGTTGACAGGAGTTGCACTTTGAGGGAGGAACTTGTTTGTTGAAGACGTGTAGAGTTAGTGTATGAAGGATTGCTGAAGCTTTGATGGCCTGTATGTTGATGCATACTCGGTGATTGAATTCTTGGAGACTGTTGAAGTGGCTGTGGTTGTTGCTGTTGTGATTCATCACCATGTTGAGGACTGCGATAAAACTCATTGTAAGAAGCTGGGTAAGGTGGTGGGGTTTGGATTGGTTAGGATTATATGGAGGAGGGGTGTGAATTGTTGTTGCAAATTATGTTGGCCAGAAGCTGATTGGTGCTGCTGCTGCTGTTGATGTTGTGGTTGTGATTGTTGTTGTGAAGGCTGTGGATGATGGTGAAGCTGCTTCTGAAGCTGTTGATGTTGCTGTTGCAAGCCTGGTGATTGTCGGAACTGATGATGATATTGTTGTTGCTGTTGTTGTGATACTCCTTGGTGATGATGGGGATTGTGATATGGCGATGGAACTTGTTGCTGTTGGAGTTGTTGCCGTTGCTGCTGCGTGGTCTGAACTGGTGTGACTCCTTGTGCAGTGGTTCCTGAGAATGATGACTGTGGGATGTTATACTGTTCCGGCTGCTGCTGCCTTGTGGCATGAGGAAGCTGCTGATGATGATGATGTTGCTGTTGTTGTAGCTGATGTTGAACAGGCTGAGAGTAGCTGTTAGGACTAGAGTTTGCTGATGATGATGGTCCGTACATACCAAACTGCTGGGAAGGACTGTAATTTTGAGGAGGGTGAGGCATATGTTGTGTTTTTGTTGATGTTGTTGTTGTTGCTGTTGTGGTGTTGTTGCTGCTGCTGATGCTGTGGCTTTCTTGGATTGACAAGAGTAGCCATTGGAGGTGGTGGGCCAGGACTTGCAAATAGGCGACCATCATCCAAGTTGCTACCACTAGCACTACTGTAAAGCTGATTGGGACTGCCTACAGGGAAGTTTGGTTCATGAGTAGGAGATTTCATTGCATTCGGGTTGTGAGGGACATGAGGAGTATGTGGTGTCGGGAACCCCTGTTGAGGGTTAGGGTGTTGGTGAGGTGATGATTGTGATGGATACTTGTTGTGTTGGGAGATTCCAGCAGTGACTTGGTTTGCAGGATAGCACACATTTGGAGACATCATTGGGCCATCTGTCCCTGAAGAGGAGCCATAATGAGTAGGAGAAGGAGAGTAAAAAGATGGGCTTGACTGGTCTCGAAAATTTGTGGTTGACGACTGGTGCTGACCAACATTGCCCATCATGCCAGAAGACAAATCTTGCTGTTGCTGCTCTGAACTAGGTCTTCTATTATCCCCAAAAAATCCCAGATCCTGAATGAGTTTGAGGCCAAGTAGGGGGGTCTCATTCCACTTTTACCACCAACCTCCACTAGCAAGCGGATCAAAGCTTGCTGCTGACTAAAGTTGGATGATTCCAAACTTCTTCTCCGCATATAGAGTCTTGTCCAGGCATATTACTACTACTACTTCTACTACTGCTATCTTTCTGTGCAAAGTTCACATTTCCAGAACCACATTTTCAGAAACAGACGAGTGTGGCATACCACTTATATCAGAAGTTGAAGAAGCAGAACTATCTTCCTTTCGTTTACTTTCAGGTCCAACTCCCTCCGATGCAGACGCTTTTTTCTTTTAATAGGTTGTTGCACAAGTCCTTCATTGTAACATTTTTCTGGAGGGAATGGCACTGTTTCACCTCTTTTCGCATGTCCTTTCTTGTGAGCTTGATAAGAACCTTGGTGAGCAAAGGTATACTTACATATTTCACATGTGTATGGCCGCTCACCAGTGTGGGTTCTTTCATGTGATCTCAGTTCTTGTCCGGTAATAAACCCTTTCCCGCAATAGTTACATACCTTATCCTTCACACTCCTATGTCGTTTCATGTGTAGAAAAGTAAGAACACTTTGATGCTAGAACACTAGAACAAAGGAGCATGGATATTTCTCCTTAGTAGGTGAAGGATTGGATGTTGACTCTGCAGTTTACAGCAACATTTTTTGTTGTATCACTTTCCTTATCACCACCTATTTCTCCATAGCACCTTGGGCACTCTCCATTTGTTCTTCAACTCTATCTGTTGTTGCAGCACTAAGTTCTTTGTTATCTGCTGTTTCAATTACATTATTACTGGGGTTTATCTCTGTGATTTGTTTTACTACTGTCACTACTTTTTACTTTCAGTTTTATTGTCTTGATTATCTGGTTTAATATTGGAAGACAATGATACATTGTCACACAAGAATTGAGGTAGAAGCAGAGATAAGTGCAGATACAGCCATGTTAGTTGAAGGCAGGGGGACAGCAGCCATAGCCGCTTCATTCATAACAACATCACCACTATCTGCCATATTTGCCCTTTGATCATTGCAATCCATTTCAACTTTTTCCTCCACTTTAACTTGCTCAATTTTATGTCTTTCACCAGCATCAACTGAACTACTATCTTTTTCAACAATTACTTTTTTTTCATCTACTTCCTCTTCTTCGCTTTCCTCATCATACTCATCATCAGAACTGTATGCATCCAGCTTGGACAACTCATAAGTGATTCCATTTATATTTTTACCAGCCTCCAGTTTTTTCTTAGCCTTCATCCTCCTGACCCTCTCCACCTGTCTTTGTGTCTTCCTCTTAATTCTCGTATTGATGGGATTTGGACTCTCTGGCATTAACTCATACACTAAACCATCCTTTGTGTATTTCCTGTCAACAGATCTTTTCCTTTGCTTCTTTTTTCCCGTCTTTTGTTTCATCTTTTGATTCAATCTGTGAGTCTGATTCAGCTGATGACAGGGTATTGCAGATTTTTCAACTGGGAGACTATCCAATGAGTCACCTTGTTCCCGGTTTTGGTATTTGCTCTGATTCTTCTTTTATCTTCTCTGAAATAAGAAATAGAAAGTCATAAAAAATGTTACACAGAACCAGGCTATGAATGTAGAACTCTTCATACCTATGCTTCGGATAAAGATTTATCAATGATAATAAAGATATGTCATAAAACAAAAATATTAAATAAACACTCCCTCAACAAGATAGGATACCAACTAACATTCTTTGAAGGAATATAGATAATCTTAAACATCAAGTGTCAACATGTGGAACCACCCGTCTGTATCAATGACACAGTGAGCAAATTGTCAAAGGAAAAACAACGAAAGGGGCCTGAAGGGGGGCTTCAAATCAAGACCCCAAGAGTTTCAGTAGGATTTCGTCAATGTGTTATTTATCTAGAAATTTCCACTGGTACATATCAATGTTTCCAATATTGTTGAATTTCAGATTGCATTAATTCAATTAAATGATTTAACAAAATAAGTCAGTATTATGATACAAATGACCATCATTCATAAGAGATGAAAAAAAAAAACAAAGTAGGACGGTTAGCCAATCCTGAACAACGTTAGGGCTAAAGATCAATTTGTAAAAAGATATTAAATGGAAACCAAAAAACTCATACCAAATACAGTCAATTAAAATATATACCAAGTTAGTCTAGACAGCTTAATTGCATAAGTAGAAGAAGGAGGGTATGAAACTCCTTAAATCAATGTTGGCGGTCATCTAAACTCTTTTTCCCTAATTACACTTATGAAACAACCTATATTTGAGCATTATTGAAACCATTAAAGATGCACAACAGATATCAGGAACGTAACGTAGTTGTTCTCTTTTCTTATAATTTTTACAGAATACTCATTCTGATTGAGTCAGTTTTTAAAAAGATGAAAATTCTATCAAACAATTTCATAATAAAATATAGAGATACGAAAGCATCGTCCATGTGAGAATATAAAAGTAAGTCAATATTGATCAATTCCCTCTAGTGCAAAAAAAACATACAAAATTAAGAAAAGAAAATCATACAGTAATCCAAATTTCTTCCTAATATGCTTTTTTGACTTACAGTCAGCAGCCCGGCTTATTTTATGTTCATTTCCAGATTGTCTGACATGTTTCTTGAAGCACAAATTTAAACGACAACCAAAATGTGCCAATTTCGTCCATCAGTTTACTGCTATATATTTTATTCCCCTTTCTTTCATTAAAGACGTAAGCATTCAACAAAAATCATACTCCAAATAACTGCATGGTTAGTCTTTATGGTTCAGCAATTGAAATTTCTATGCATTGGAAACATGCATGAATTCTAAACATTATGCAAATTAAAAAAATATGCAGTGAAAGATCACTTCAATACCATTTTGACTAGTCAATCAGCTGTGCTGTTTCAACAGCAACAGAACTGTTTCATAATCTTTGCGTAGCTATATCCCGAACTGTAGGTAGATATTTTACATTTAGTATAATCACTACCAAGAATCTGAGCAACTGTCATAAAATAAACTTACCTTCTTCCTGGCCCCCAGTATGAGAAACAGTACCAGCATTGTGGATTCTCTTCATATGAGTTACCAGGTTGTGCTTCTGAGAATACTTCTTCCCAAAATAGTACAGAAAATGCCAGCACTGGATCTTCGTGTTTCTTGAGATGGCGATAAATGCTGCTTAGAGACTGAAGGACCCATTGCATATCCTGCACTTTCCCATATTTCTTATCATCCTTGATAATTACCTGAAGAGTGATTAAAAAAATAAATACAGTATTCAGTTTATCTGACCAATTTCCATTTGTGAATAAATGAGGAGAGGGGGAAGGGGGTATTATCTAAACAATATTTTGACCTTTTTTTCCACATAAAAGATAACAAACCATCTGCATTTTCTTTCAATTATATCCGACATTTAAAGGCAATATTAATTTCAATTAATTTCAACTTGATTTGGATGAAAGGAGCAGCGTGTTAGTGGTCCACACTTCATCATATCCTGGAGGTAGCTTGGGAGGTACTGGGTTCAACTCCTACTCATGTACTGTGCGACTTTGAACAGTTCCCTCATCCCTGCCCAATTGCAGCACTGGAATGAAGCTCAAATCTGGGATATTTCAGTTTTCCCTTGAATAGACCCTAAAAATCAATTTCCCTATGTGGATGAATAAAGGGATATATTTTATAAATAAATATATTCAGGGTTGCCAATTCAGGAGACAATATTTACTGCAAACACATTGACGGACTCCTTCTGAGTGCTAATTCCCGTAAAAGACTTTTAGTT
>NW_027627030.1:0-5561 GCF_034508935.2 Berghia stephanieae
AAAAAAAAAAAACATAAAAAACAAAACCCCCCCCCCCCCCCCCCCCCCCCAAAAAAAAAAAAAACAAAAAAAAAAAAAAAAAAAAAAAAAAAAAAAAAGAGAGGAAACCCGTAAAGCGTAGAGGTCAAATCCCTTTTAAAAATAGGAAGTTATACAACGACAGAAAAACAAGACGAATTAAAAAAAAAAGGTTTTCAAAAAGGGAAATACAAATGAAAGAAGACATGAATAAAAAAATAAAATTTTAAAACACAAAATGATGATTTTAAAAAAATAAATAAAAAAAAATAAATAAAAAAATAAATAAGTAATTAAAAATTGCTCGGGGTGACGCTAATATAATTTCGTTCTTTTTCCTATACACTAGTATTTTTCGGTTATCCCCCTCGACTCTATTTCGTTTCGTGTTACTCAAAAAGTCGCCAGAAGCGCTCCTGAGTCGCGAGCATGACCCGGGTTTTTTTTAAAAAACAAAATTTATGGTTCCTCTGTGACCTCTTGTTGCTAGCCTGTCAAGCTTTTGACACGGATCCCTTTTTTAAAAACATTTTTTTTATTAAGTATACCTTTCAGTTCTTCAATCAACTATGGGGCAGAACTTTCAAAATTTTCGTCAGTTTCGTTATTTTATTAAAAAACTAGTCGAATAAAAATTTAGGTTTTTTTTATTTTTGGACTCGGAAATTTAAAATAAAAATATATTTTGGCCTGAAATCAACCGCGACCGGAACCAAAGACCCCATAGCCCCCTTTAAGTGCTTCCTATCAGCCGGGTAAAAGCCGCAGATCCTGAGCATCACTAAAAAATTTTAACACAGGTGTTTTTAAAAAAAGAATGGATCTTTTGTCCCTAGGTTTTTTTTGCGATCACTTCCTTTTTCAGTTTGTAAAATATTGGAGAAAATCACTAACGGGGCCAAAACCTTTTGTTTTTGTTTGACATTTATAAGGGTATCTCAGGCCTTTTCTCCAGGAAATTAAAAATTTCAAGGAACGAAAGGGGATAAAATGACAGGAAATATTCTTTTTGTTAATTTTGGGTAACGGGTACTAAATTTGTTTATTAGTTCCCAAAAAGATCAAAATTTTTTTGAAAGAAGTAATTTTTAAAAAATAAAAAAGAAAGCAAAATTTAAAGTAGTTTAGTCAGGTTATTTTTTCTTTAAAATATATGAAAATGAATAAGAAGAATTTTTTAATAACCGGGTCCCAATGTGTTTTTCAATGAAAATTAAAAAAAAACAAAAAATTTTTTAAATTTAACAAAAATCATATTTTGAAAAAAAATCAAATTTTAATAAAAAAGCTTTTTGTGGGGGGGTTTTTTTCCCGGGTCAAAAAAACACCTGTTTTGATAATTTTTTTTTGAATTTTTTTGTTTTGGATTTTAAAAAAATTCACGATCACTCCGGTCGTCAAGGGATTTTTAAAAACAAAAATAATTTAATTTCCTTCTAAGGCCCCCCCCAAAAAAAATAAATTTGCAAAAAAAACCATAAAATGTATCGGCTTTAAAGGGACTTTTCCATTCGGTTTTTTCTCGAAACCCTTTTTTAAAAAAATAAATAAAAAAAAAAAAAACAAACAAAAAAGAAAACCAAAAAAAAAAAAAAAAAAAAAAAAAAAAAAAAAAAAAAAAAAAAAAAACAAAAAAAAAAAAAAAAAAAAAAAAACAAAAAAAAAAAAAACCCAAAACAAAAAAAAAAAACCCAAAAATGAAAACCAACCAAAAAAAAAAAAAATAAAGAAAACCCAAAAGAAAAAAAAAAAAATTTTTTAAAAGGAAAAAGCAAATAAAGGAAAAAGTCCATCCCCCTCTCCCCCCCCCCCCCCCCCCCCCCCCCCCCCCCCAAACAGAAACACCAATACCAGTTTAAAAAAAAACAAATCACAAAAAAAAAATTTTTTAAAAAAAGAAAGAAAAAGCAAACACCCCCCCCCCCCCAAAAAAACCCAAACCAACAAAAAAAAAAACAAAACAAAAAAAACAAAGGGGAAAAACAAAACAAAAAAACCAAAGGAGAGGGGTTTAAAAAAAAAACCCCCAAACTTTAATTTCCCCGGTTTTTTCCCTCAGAAGATTTTTCCCCCATGAATATTTTCTCATTTTAAAAGGTTTTTCACAACAAATAGGGTCATTCCCCTTAAAAAAACCAGAAAAAGGGAGATTTGTCCAAAAAAAAGAAAGAATTCAAAATCCCCCAAAATTTTGGTTTAAACTTTTTTAAAATTTATTTTTGGAAATCATTAAAACCCCCGTTTGGAACTGAAGGCTTTTTTTTTTTTAAAAAGGGGAAATTAATTTTAAGGGTATTGCAAAAACATCAGTGGGCCAAAAATTATACTCCCGGACCAAAATACTTGTTGGTTAAAGCAATGTTGCCTACCCCCTTTTTTATCAATAAACACCTTAGATAAAGAAAATTTGGGACCAAATTAAACGTAAATTTAAACAGAAGTTGGGTTCAGGTTACTTTAACAGAAGTTGATTTTCAAGGGGTTGACTTTAAGCAGAAGTTTTACTTTTAGAGTGTTGACTTTAAGCAGAAGTTGACTTTTAGAGTGTTTACTTTAAGAGATTCTACGTATAGATTACAAGATAGCAGCATATTTTTTTGTTTTCTTTTTTTTTTGTATTTTTGTTGTTGTGTGGGGCTCTTGGGGGTGGGCATTAAAATATTCACCACGCAAAAAGCAAACACATGCCTTTCGAAAAATGATTGAAGCCACACTTCCCATTTAAAATAACATTTTTTTGATTGTACTTGCCGCAAGAACTCTGAACAAAATACCTGTAACGATGAATGATAACGAAAAATCAATGTGCTTTAAAAAACACGACATAGGCAAGAGGATTAGTATACCCCGGTAAGAGTTTTCTATGTCATAATTAATGTAAACCTGATGACGTCATGACACTTTCATCCCTTCTCTCTCCTCTCTCTCTCTCTCTCTCTCTCTCTCTCTTCTCTCTCTCTCTATCTTTCCCTTCTCTCTCTCTCTCCTCTCTCACTGTCTCTCTCTCTCTTTCCTTCTCTCTCTCTCTCTCTCTCTCTCTCTCTCTCTCTCTCTCTCACTCACTGACCACCCCACCCCCTCCCACCCCCAACACACACACACACACACACACACACACACACATGATTTCATGGCAACAACAAAGCACTTTGTTGCCGATATTTTGATATAATAGCAATCCTTTTCTGTTTTTTTTTTTTCATTATAAATTATAAGAAAAAATAATTCTGGCCATTTTTGATCGCCGAGGCACTTCAGACTGGTGGCATCTACCCGTCGTAAGCTGCACCAGTCATCAACAATTACCACTGGCCTCGTTAATCACTGTTGATAGAGGGCTAAAGGTACAAGATAAATGGGCGACTGTTTTCCTGACGTCAAGAGACAGCCAGCGGCTGATCCAACGGAAATAATTTAAGACGTGCCAGATAAATTGCTTGAGATGGTGCCAGGAAATGGCCGAAAAGGATCAAGAAGTGCACATTGCGTTCTTAGAATGTTGTCAACTTAGCGTGAGAATACTGACGAAAGAGTGATAATGCATGGAGGGGACGTCGGATGGGAACAATTCAGACATTGGACGTTCCGGGTACAAACCCTTCGTCAGCACAACAAAAAATAAATAATCGTTGAAAACAAATAAAATGAAATGGGGTATACATTGCATCGTCTGCACTCAATGGTGGCTGGAATGTGGAACACCATTATTACTCTTTCGTTATGGAGGTAACTAAATTAACAACTTCGATTATTCGTCCCATTTTGTTTTTTCACTCATGAAAATTGGGGGGAGAAAAACCGAGCAAATTTTATTAAAATAAAATAAAGTAAGGGAAGTAGAACGACTAGTAATATAGTCTTGCAGTAGATTTTTAATTCAGAAAAGTGAGTGGAGCAGGCACTTATGTTGGTAACAACAAGATATGAAGTGAGTAGAAAAGTGCCAGAAGACAATAGAGAATAAAAATTTTTTTCGCGGCGGTGGTGGGGTTTGAACCCGCGACCTTATTGGTACGACAACTCCGCCTGGCAGGTGAGAGCGTGGCTCTACCGTGTGAGCTATCCACGAACACAAAAATATTCGTTTCAAACCCAAAGTCATTTCTAGATCCCTCTCTCACCCACTTCTTGAGATCGCCGATTCGTTCACCACCATCGCGAAGTAATTTTGACCAGCAGTTTAAGCTTAATAGCCAATATTCTCATCACAAACATATAACATAGAAACGATTGAGACATTGAGTATGCTCCGGTGTATGGGGTGAATTTTTAATTCAGAAAAGCGAGTGGAGCAGGCACTTATGTTGGTAACAACAAGATATGAAGTGAGTAGAAAAGTGCCAGAAGACAATAGAGAATAAAATTTTTTTCGCGGCGGTGGTGGGGTTTGAACCTGCGACCTTATTGGACGACAACTCCGCCTGGCAGGTGAGAGCGTGGCTCTAACCGTGTGAGCTATCCACGAACACAAAAATATTCGTTTCAAACCCAAAGTCATTTCTAGATCCCTCTCTCACCCACTTCTTGAGATCGCCGATTCGTTCACCACCATCGCGAAGTAATTTTGACCAGCAGTTAAGCTTAATAGCCAATATTCTCATCACAAACATATAACATAGAAACGATTGAGACATTGAGTATGCTCCGGTGTATGGGGTGAATTTTTAATTCAGAAAAGCGAGTGGAGCAGGCACTTATGTTGGTAACAACAAGATATGAAGTGAGTAGAAAAGTGCCAGAAGACAATAGAGAATAAAATTTTTTTTTCGCGGCGGTGGTGGGGTTTGAACCTGCGACCTTATTGGTACGACAACTCCGCCTGGCAGGTGAGAGCGTGGCTCTACCGTGTGAGCTATCCACGAACACAAAAATATTCGTTTCAAACCCAAAGTCATTTCTAGATCCCTCTCTCACCCACTTCTTGAGATCGCCGATTCGTTCACCACCATCGCGAAGTAATTTTGACCAGCAGTTAAGCTTAATAGCCAATATTCTCATCACAAACATATAACATAGAAACGATTGAGACATTGAGTATGCTCCGGTGTATGGGTGAATTTTTAATTCAGAAAAGCGAGTGGAGCAGGCACTTATGTTGGTAACAACAAGATATGAAGTGAGTAGAAAAGTGCCAGAAGACAATAGAGAATAAAAATTTTTTTTCGCGGCGGTGGTGGGGTTTGAACCTGCGACCTTATTGGTACGACAAATCCGCCTGGGAGGTGAAAAGCGTGGCTCAAACCTGTGACTTCCACGAACACAAAAAAATTCGTTCAAACCCAAATCATTTTTAATCCCCTCTCACCCCCTTCTTGAGATGCCGATTTGTTCCACCCCACGCGAAGTAATTTTTCCACATTTAACTTTAAAGCCAAAAAAAACCATCACAAACATAAACTAGAAAGATTGAGAATTATACCCCCGGGGGATGGGGTAATTTTTTTAAATTTAAAAACAGTGGCAGGCACTTTTTTGGAACAACAAAAAAGTGAAAAAACCGAAACAAAAAGAATAAAATTTTTTTTTTGCGGGGGTGGGGGGTT
>NW_027627031.1:0-5560 GCF_034508935.2 Berghia stephanieae
TGAAAACGTAAATCTGCATTTTTACAACCGAATCCTTGTTATTTACAAGTTTCTTCATCATTTTTGCGTACTCCCCTACATCTCCTTTCACAAGAACATCTGCTCCTGATTGTGTCATATTTTGTTTCTTGCGCACTAGAATTTTGTCTAGTTTTAGATTTCGGAGAAAGGTGATGTTTGGATTCGTTTACTCATTAAAAAGCATTTGACCAGTATGAACCTGAAACTAAAACAACAATCTCTCTTGTCACCTGTAATATAATTTCAAGTTGATTCAAATGGCGAACTCTTCTTTCTCGCCATTAGACGTTGCCAAGCAAGCCAGCAATAAACTATCGATTTGTTTGTGATTTATTCCGAAACGAATTTTTTAATATTTCAGAAAAGCAGTCTGTAGTCATAGAAATAAACTTCCACCAGTAAAATGCAGTGTCGGGAAAAAGGATGAATAATTAACAGTACATGGAGGGCGTCCGACTCTGACTGTGTAAGTGCGGAGAAGTTGATTTTGGCGGAAGAAAAAAAAATACAAAACAAACAAAAAAAAAACCCCAACAAAAACACACCACACACACACAACACACACACACACACACACACACACACACAAATTACAACAGAAAACAAAAAAGAAAAAAGAACCCAAAATAAACAACACAACAACAACAACAAACACAACAACAACAACAACAACAACAAAGCAAACAAAAACAAAAGCAAAAAAAAAAAAAAAAACAAATAAAAAAAAATAAAAAATAAAAATAAAATCAACAACAACAACAAAAAACCCAAACAAACCCCCCCCCCCCCCCCCAACAATAAAAGAAAATTAAAAAAACAAACAGCTGGGCGTCAGCATTATAATTATGTTACTTAAAATATTCATGAGTCTATACCATTATCATCTGAGATGTTAATTGTCTATACTATAACGTTCATGCAGTAGACTATTTTTACTAAAATATTATTAGGCTTGGTTAGCCTTTTGTACCATTTAAACATGTTACTAGGTCTGACTTCAGACCAGTCAAAAACATTATCCATAATATTGTAAGATTAACCGGTGAATGGAGCAAAAAATTCCGGGTTTCCCGGGGAACTCCCGTCAAATTCCGGTGAGGTCAATTTGTTCCAAAGATACCACCCCCCCCCCCCCTCCAACCACCACATCATCACTAATGCTACAACCATCATCACTACTACTACTACTGCAACCACCACCACAATCATCATGACTACCACTACTACAACCACCAACACCACATCATCATCACTACCACTACTACACAACCACTACCACCACATCATCACTACCACTACTACTACAATCACCACCACCACATCAGTATCACTACCACTACTACTAAACCACCAGCACTACCACCACATCATCATCACTACCACTACTACAACCACAGCTACAACCACCAGCACCACATCATCATCACACCACTACTACTACAACCACCACCACATCGTCCCTACCACTACTACAACCCACCACCACCACATCATCACTACCACTACTACTAAACCACCACCACCACCACCACGTCATCATCACTACCAATACTACTACAAACCACTACCACCACATCATCATCACTACCACTACTACAACCCACCACCATATCATCATCCCTACCAATAAATAATACAACCACCCACCACATCATACTACTACTACTCTACTACAACCACCACCACCACATCATCACCACTACCTCACTACTACAACCACCACAACCACATCAGCACTACCAATACTACTACAAACCACACCAACCACATCATCATCACTACCACTACTATTACAACCACCACCACATCATCACTACTAACTACTACTACTACTACTACTACTACTACTAACTACTACTACTACTACTACTACTACTACTACTACTACAACTACCACCACCACATCATCATCACTACCACTACTAACAACCACCATCACAAAATCACCATCACTTCCTCTACTACTGCAACCACCACAACCACATCATCATCGAGAATTTATGTCTATTCAATCCATAAACAAAAAACATAATATTTTTATGGTGATTTTAACATTTATTATTTCGGAAACAAAAATGAATCGAAAGTATTTCGGGGCAACTATATTCAACTTGTAGCGGTCCTACAAACAACCATGGCCACACAATAGATCATGTCATTACAGACATTGAACATTCTCTCTCTTCATCTGTCTCAAAAATTGATAAAATTAATCTCTGACCATCATTTAATTTTGTTTTGCGTTTTATTTCCAATGAAGCACGAAGTAAAAAAAGATATAACATCTCGTAATATTGAAGAATATAAACATGAACATTTTAAAACAAGACCTTGACCATAACGTAAAAAGTAAACATGATGCGAATGGTCTCCACGAGTCAATTGTTGGTACGTGGACAAGCATGCTACCGTAAAAACTAAGCAGTAAGAGTGAGACGTCAAGCACCCTGGTATAATACCGAAATAAAAATTGAATGGATTGACCAGGAGGCGGGCAGAAAGAAAATGGCTCAAGTCCAGAGATGCTGTTGATAAGAAGCGGTACATCGCGGCTAGAAATGATGCGAAAGCCGTTAATTTCAGGGCCAAAAAGAAATTCTATGAAGACAGCTTGAAAAACGGTGGGACATTCGAGAAAATTCTTTGCCTTGACCAAGGAACTGCTGGACACAGACGCATCAGCTCTCCCATCTTTAATCGATCGTGCAGATCTACCAACTCGCTTTGTCAATATTTCAAGAAAAAACGGATACCATCAGGAAAGAACTCTCATCTGAATCGATCCAAACAACATTTAACAAGTTTCATGGTGATTCATTAACACATTTTTCAACGATTACTGAAGCTGACTTACGTGATTGCTTTATGTCGTCTCCAACTAAAAGTTGTGATTTAGACCCCGTAAATACTGCCATTCTATAAAAGTGCATTGGTGTAATTTTAACAACCATTACATGTATTTTTAATAATTCGTTGCAGTCAGGTGCTGTACCAGACAATTACAAAGTTGCTCATGTCAAACCCCTTTTGAAAAAAAAACCTGATCTAGATAAAGAGAACTTAAAAAACTATCGCCCTGTCTCTAATCTTCCTTTTCTCTCTAAGGTCTTAGAAAAGCTTGTTTTGAATAATTACTGTCTCATCTTCAAAACAATTGTCTTGAAGAAAAAATTCAGTCTGCTTATAGGCAACATCATTCGACGGAAACCGCACTTGTTAGGGTTGTTAATGATCTCCTCTCTGTTATAGACAATGGTTCATGTTCTTTGCTGAATTTGCTTGACCTATCGTCTGCTTTTGATACTATTGATCACAATCTTCTTCTTCTTGAAATTACTTATGGCGTGTCTGGTGCAGCGCGCTTGATTGGTTTAGGTCATATTTGTTTAATCGTAAACAGATTATTACGGTGGGTGAATATAGATCTGAGGAAATCTTTCTTGATTGTGGGGTTCCCCAGTGTTCAGTACTTGGACTACTTCATTTTTGTTCTGTACGTTGGCCCTCTGTCTAAAATCATCAGAAGTTTCGGTCTGTCTTACCATCAATACGCTGATGATACGCAATTGTACTGCGTCTCCAATACGAGAAATTTACAAGAAGTATCAGCCGATAGTAAAAATTGTATCCAAAGTGTTAAGAAATGGATGAATGAGAACAGACTGAACTGAATGATGATGATAAGACGGAGGTGCTGTATGTGGGGGACAGGAAGTGGAAAAGTGAAACATTTCCCCAAAAAATATTGTTTCCCCCGAATTCCCCGGGAAAAAAGGGGGAAAGAATTTCCTTTTTCTCATTTCGGGACCCTCTATTTTGGGAAACCCCTTTCCCAAACATTCGTAAAAAGAAAACTTTTTCATTTTAAAACTTCCTTTAAAAAATTTTTTTGATTTTATAGAAAGGTTTGAGAACAAGAAGGGTTTTGGGTTTGTTTTTTGTTTTGGTTGTGTTGTGTGTTTTTGTGTTTTTGGGGTGTGGCTTGGTTTGTGAAAAGATTTTGTTTCAGCCAAAAATAATTTGTAATTTAACGCTTTAAATCTTTCTCGGAGTTATTTGCGCTATATTTAAATTTTCAGCATTATTAATTTTTTATTATCAATACCACTACAACTACAACCACTACCACCACATCATCATCATCACTACCACTGCTGACTACAACCACCACCACCACATCATCATCACGACCACTTCTATTACTACCACCACCACATCATCATCATCATCATGACCACAACTACTTCAACCACCACCACTACATCACATGATGACCACAACTACTTCAACACCACCACCACTACAATCATCATAACTACCACTACTACTACAACCACGATCACATCATCATCACTTCTACTACAACCATCACCACCAACACCACATCATCCTCACTAACACCAGTACTACAATCATTACCATTAGGTTTTGGAGCTTTACTTCATTTAAAATAAGGAAACTTTGGGATTGTACTTGGCAATGTGTTTATATGGCATAATATAATTCTAATCAGCTATCTATTTAGAAAATACAATATGTAAATACAATGCCAAATATCAATCTAATTCACTTTTCTTATGTGCGGAAATTCCTGTGTCGGCATTGAAATTCCTACGAGTGGTGTCTGAATTCCTGTGAGCCAAATTTACAGTTGGCGTCTCTGGATTAGGGTTTCACTACTTGTAAATATAATGTACAATATTAACTGTATATTCCACTGTCTGAAAACACAAAAATCCCGCAGACAGGCCCAGGAAGTTTACCACGGAGAAATTGACGTCATGTATATTTATCATATCAAATCAGATTTCAATCCCTTCATAGTCTGGACTAGGAGGAGCAGTCCAGCCTGACCCATGGCATCAGCCCGGCATACAACATAAAGACCTGAAAGACTTGTCAGACCGGCTAAGCACCTCGGCTTCCACAAAGATAAGCTTCGCAAAAATGAACAAATGCAGTGGCTGTGTGAAGTGCCCAAATGATGTAAACTAATCAATAAAATCTGTAAATTACTTTTATTGTCAAATATAAGTGGGACTGAAATATGTTTTAATCATTACTTATATCCTTAGACAACTATACGAGCCATAAATCATTGCTGTTTAATGTTATCATGTATTATGTAAAGCGGAAATCATAGAATTTTCAGACCTCTATTAAATAATCTTAATTAATAAGGCGATTCTATGAGCGTAGAAGTTGACTACCTATGGAAAACGCTCGAGTGTTTTGAGAATTATGATTTAATTATTTTCTTAAATAAAATATAACCTTCACCATAAATAACACATCACAATAAGATTCATTATAAATTTTAGTGTCTTCTGCAAACAATCATATTTTGATATAATGTTATTGGTAAGTGATTATTAATATTATAATATAAATATATATATAAATATATATATAATAGTTTTATATATATATATATATATATATATATATATATATATATAAAGCCCGAGGTACTACTGGTCACATATTTAAAAATTACATTTCGCCATTTCAACTCCCTCTACTCGTTTCCCTTTTACCA
>NW_027627032.1:0-5558 GCF_034508935.2 Berghia stephanieae
ATGAAACCCTTTTTTCAGTCAAACTTGGTGTACATACCCAACGGCATTTCAAGCATAATGTAGACTACTTGGTTTATTGCAATTTTTTTGAGTGCTCCAAAAAAAAATTTGGCAGATTCTTGATTTTTGGGAAAACCGGGGATTTCGTTCCTTTGCAGCTTTTCTATCAAAGATTTAAGTGAATTTACATTGAAAAAGACTAAATATTTTTTTTTGTTTGCTTTTTAAGGGACAAGGGAAAATGATACGCATACAATCAGCATATAGACCTACACATTTTTTCTGATTCCGGTTTAAAATTTTCAGACAAACCCTCTAAGACACTTTTGATCGAATCTTAAAATTTTTTTGACCCCTTTACCTAATGGGGAAATAAGGTTTTTCCCAGATAGGTAGTAATGTATATTTAAAAATGTTTTTCAGTAAGGTTTATTAAACTGAATTTCATTTGGATGATATTACATTTCGACTTTGAACTTGTAAAAAGATATAGTAAATTTAAAAGACTGGAAGCATTAAAATTTGGTTTTGAAAAAAAAATGCTCGCATTCCGTGGACAAAAAAAGGAAATGAGGATGTCTGAAGAAGGGTGTAAGGAAATGTGGTTTTTACACAATCGTAAACGGCAGGGAAATTCCGGTCACTGATGAAAGAGAGGGACTAGAAAAACAGTGTAACCGGAAAGTTAAAAAAGAGACCCTGTGGGGGAGAAAAAGCGAAAATGATGGATTCCCTGACGGACTGGGGGGATGGGGAAAAGAAACTGAAACCCACATAGCAACAAACAAATAAAGAGGGAGTGGAGGGCTTGACCCCCATCGCATCATCACGACACGGGGTGATGAGCGTTAAAGACGCGATGTTTTTAAAATGCTAACACAAAATTTTCTTTTTTTTGTCTAAAAGCTGGAAACATAAGTCAACACTACTAATGATTGACCCATAACATTTTCTCAGATTTTAAAAAACAAAAAATGCTATAGTCAATGGCACAACACTTGATCCAAAAAGAAATTCAAAAATTGGTATCGCTTTTTGCTTTGTTTTAAAAAGGTAAGCATCGCGTGTTTTTTTGTCCTCAAAAGGGGATTCACGTTTCAGTGCATGTGGGGTTCTCATTCGCGGTTTTTTTTGCATTCCAAAAACTCTTGCAATAATGATAATTAATAAAAAATAAAAAATAAAATAATAATAAAAAAAATAATAATAATAAAATAAATAAAAAACAATAAGAAATTAATAAAATATGAAAATTTTAAAATAAGAAAATTCAATTTTATTATCACGATACAGAGATTGTTCAGTACCCAAATGATTCGTGTCGATCTCGTTTTAGTTTACAAAAAATTTTTAAAAAAGATTATTCCCCCAGCCTCCTCAATGTCCTAAAATCAAAATTCAGCCTACGTATTAAGGGCCCAAAATTTTGCACGTCCCCAGGGAAAATCTAATACAAATGGAAATGGTAATCCACCCAGCTTCATCGTGTTCTTCCCCAAAGTGAAGACTTGCTGAGGTAAAGAAAGAGAAGGGAAATTTTCTTTACTTACTTTTAGTTCATTAGCATCTGCCGACAAATTCTATATTAATTTGGATAGAAGGGTTTGGGAAATAGAATTCTTCCTGATAACAATTTAGACAAAATGAGCAAATAAAAAACCTCATGTTGTTTATATTTTCAATTGTAAATATTAAAATATGTTACCCCCTTTAAGAAATTTTTTTCTTCTTTTTCTTTTTTCTACTTCTTCTTTTTTCTCAACTCTTACTCTACTACTACTCTACTACTACAAACTATACTACTCTCTCCCTAAAACTACTCTACTACTACTCTGCTACACACTCCCCACTACTACTACAATTACTACACTCTACCCTTTCATTCCTGATAAACGTTTTTTTTTTCCATATGATCAAGAGAATGGTTAAAAACTGTCCTTTGTTTTTTTGGCCATTTTTTAGTTCTGTAATAAAATTTAAAGTTAAGATAAATTCTTTGGATTTCAATTTTTGTCTCGTTTTTATGTCTTTTTGGGTATTAAAAAATTTGGATTGATGGTTTTATATCTAATTTTTTGTTTGGCAGGAAGCGTCTATTGTATACAGTTAGGGGCCTTTGGCCCCCGTTATTATTTTAATTTGGGAGATGCACAAGCTAGTGTGGGGAAAACTCGGCTCATAAGGATAATCTATTCTACTTATCAAAGGCGTGTCAAAAAACCTCTTAAACCCGTTTTTGGGTTTTTTAAGAATTTTTACTTTTGTGTCCCTCTTTCTTGAATTTGGGGCAGATGGCGAGATTAAATTTGTCCGCGGCTCCCTTTCACTTCTGTTTTTTTGGGAAAAAATAGGGGCATTTAGTTCTGATTAAAATATACTATTGAAAAATAATTTTTTTTTTACCCCCGTTTTAATTAAAAAAGTAAGAATGAAGTAGAAAACCTTTGACGATCAAATTTTTTCAACAAAATTTCCCCGCACTTTTACTGCCTTTAGAGGCCGCCACAATGGCTCTTATTGTAAAAAATCTCGGTTCAAGCGAGGTCACCTACAGAAGAACTCAAAAATTACAATAAACAGCAAAAACAATATAAAGAACAAGTATATACTTTTTGTATATTTGTATATTGATTAAACCCCACATTTTTTGACAAAATCGGAAATATAGGCGATGAAAAACATCCATATAAGGTAAAATAAAGATGCATTTTTTTCCTATTTAAATACTGCAGTGTGGCCCAAAGCCCACACGGGGACAAGAAAAAAACGGGGAGCCAGGAATAAAAAACGGTGTTATTCTGGAATTGAGGCTTATCGGGTTTTACGTTGCCTTATGGCCCCGGTCATGTAAATTTACCCTATTTGTATTGGGGACCAAAAACAATGTGACCCGCACTTACATGGTTTTTAAAATAAAAATAGTTTCACAAACCTTCTGAATTCTTCATTCCCTATTTTAAACGTCACAAAACGTTTCCTTCTTATCTCCAGCTGCACAGTGGCGGGTTCCATACTTAAAACCACTAAATGTACGGTTGTAATAGGCCCACCTCAAGTCTTCGGGCTCCCTTTTATTGTTACGATCAATTCCCTGGAAAAAGCAATTTTTTTTTTTTATGAGGCTGAAGGATGGATTGCTCGAAAAATTGAAAAGATTACAAAATTTGGGCATGGTGAATTAAAATTAAAGGAATTTTTCTTCTTTTCCAGGCACCACAGCCCAACATACATACACACACACACCCCGCACACACAACAGGAAAAACCCATATTTTACCCGGGACTGAGAAGTGTAAAAAACACAGAAACGAGCGTCACCCCAAAAAAAATGTGAGTGAAAATTTGCATTAAATATATATATATATATAATATATTATAATATATATAATATATAATAATAATCCAAAATCCCTAGGGGTGATGCTGGATTGCGCTTTCCCTACGTTTGCATCTATAAGGAGTTGCCCGGGATCAATTTGGGGGGTGCAAAACCAAAAGCCTCCCGGGGACGTCCCCTTGGCACTTTGCTTTTCCCACCGGAGTATTGCGTTCCAGTGGGGGTAGATCGAAACTTGAGAAGTAGTGTAAACTTCGCAAGTCAAGCACTAGTTAAACGTGGCAACAATCCCTAAGAATGGGGCCCCCAAAAGGGATCAATCCAGCCCCCCGATTTCCCGGGGGGAACATTACAAAGGCGGCTTAATAAATCAAAAAAAGAGGGAATGGGGTACCGTTCACAAACGCATAATGGACGGTGCTCCCGTTTTGAGGCGAAATAAGTCCTGGCAACCCTTTTAAAAACAGATTCCCTGACTACGGAAAGAGATCAAATTTTGAGATGAAGTCGGTTTTGGCAAATTCAATCCCCGAGGGGGGGGGCATAAAATCCCAAAAACTAGGTGGAAGTTTTTCCAGGGTCTCCAATAAGAGGGAATGGGTGGTAGCGAATCGCTTCGGTCAAAAACCTGCCCAACGGCAAAAACGCTTCCGGGCGACTTTTCCCCCTGTCCCAAAAGTACCCCTGTGGGGAACGAACCCAAACCGAAGCATTTTGTTGAACGGGGGTTTTTGACGAAATTCCGACGGGGTTTTAGACGGTGCATGAGTGCGGTAAAAATTTGCAGTTGGTCGACGTCATACAAGTAGTGTCAGCACCATTTGAAACGCTGTTTGTTTACACTCTAAAAATATTTA
This sequence comes from Berghia stephanieae, assembly GCF_034508935.2. Taxonomy (NCBI): domain Eukaryota; kingdom Metazoa; phylum Mollusca; class Gastropoda; order Nudibranchia; family Aeolidiidae; genus Berghia; species Berghia stephanieae. Next base: position 4,195 of record NW_027627032.1, read on the forward strand.
CAAGTTTTATCTCACATAACCCCTAATAAATCTCGCGCCCCCCAGGCGCAAGAAAATCAGAAAACGGGGCAAACAAAAAAGAAGGCACACTCCCCGCCAAATTTGAATTTACTGGCTGCCTGCCAGGAAAGAGTTTTAAGTTTTCTCTGTTTTTTTTTAAGCGTTCAAAGAGAACCCTGACTACTCAAACATGTTTTGTATCAAAGGATGAGAACTGTTTAATAAAACAAGAAAATTATAGGGGACTTCTTTTTTATTTGGGTCGTGGGTAAATTTTATAAAAAACCTCCAACCCCTCCCAAAAGAAAAAGAAGAAGAAGGAAGAAGAAGAAAAAAAAAAAGAAAAGAAGAAGAAGAAGAAGAAGAAAAAGAAGAAGAAGAAAAAAAAATAAAAAAAAAACAACCAAAAAAAAATTAAGAATGATAGTAATATTCAAGATTATCAAAATAAAAACACTTTCCCTTAAATATATTTTTGCCAATGTTTTATCAAATTGGAGGTACCACCCGCAACCCTTCAAAAGAAGTTCGTAAAATATCCCAAGCTTTTTGCCCACCCCTCATTTCAACGTAGGACATTTTGTTTGTGCCCAATTTTTTGTTCAAGACCTGTATCGGTATAACAACGAACCTTTACTTTCCCCCATCATTTTCGTTGCGCCAGTCTTTAAAATTTTATCTTTTAAAAACCTCTCATTTGATCATCTTGTGGAAAATACCGTCATTGATAATTTTTTTCCTTTTTGGTACAAAAGAAGGCTGTCACCCGTGCTAGAAAGGATCGTTATGAGAAAAAAGAAAAATTTTTAAGCCTAATGGAGTTAATTTTCTTGATCAAGAGGGGGGGGGGGGGGGGGGGGGGGGGGGGCGGGCGGGGAGGTGAATCATGACATTATTTTTTTTTTTTTTGCGTTAAAGGGAAAACCCAAATGCTTTGACTCCCCCAGTCAAACAACATAAGAAAATATTTTTTTGCAATTGAAAAAGGTGATAGTCCATCAAGTTTGGGGCAGCGTGGCCAGCGGTACGGTCGTTGCTTTTGAACCCGAAAAACATCAGGTTGATCACTCCCTCTGCCCCTGTGTGGCCTTGATAAATCACCTCGCCCTACTCAATTTGGCGCGGGTCTGGGCTGACCTGGGCATTCAGTTTTCCAAAATTGGGAAATTTTTACTTTTTGCATGCGATTTGGGAAATTTAAATCAAAAATTTTACGAAAATTTATATGGGCAAAAAAAAGCGGTAATGTTTTAAAACCCCTAACCTTAAATAAGAGGGGGATATTCCCCTTTTAGAAAAAATAAAAACATCAAATCCTATTTCAGCAATCAAAAACCGCAATATTTAAAATTTAAACACTACCT